>NC_085844.1:37990440-37992940 GCF_035594765.1 Anolis carolinensis | reverse complement strand
TGTATTGAAAAAATAAGTTAGATGACCATGCACGTTGCGGACAGAATTTACTATACTAAGGAGGTCAGCAGGTATGAATTTATATGAACTCATCTGAAAACTTTTTTAAAAATCTTGCTTGCTTGTTCTTTGAATGATTTTCATATTTTCTGGAGAAAATAAGGACATTTATTAGGGTTTTAAAACAGGTAGAACAAATAGCTAATTTGTAAATGAGTTCAAACCTGTTAAGTTACGGGTTTTAATGTGGAGGGAAGGGCAAATACTGTTTTGGATTACTAGAAGCCTGTGTAGTATGTGCTTATTTATGAGTTATTTCCTTGAAACTCATATTTAATCTGTGTACATAATCTACCATTTTAGAAAAATCCATCTTCTCTCACCCCCTTAATACTGGGGATGGTGCACTAATAAAGGAAATGTATCTTTAGACATACAATGCATATAGCTACTCCAATACTTATTTTTCCATCAAAGTGCATACTCTAAAATGTCCTCTAAGATATCATTAGTGATAAGGAGCTAAGATACAAAAAATGTGTTTCATGGGTGATGTGGTTTCTGTTCTTTGATTAAAGACTTCACATTTTGTTCTACTTTGAGTCAAATGCAATTTGTTTACATACTTTGGCTCACAAGCAATTTCTATAGTGATTAGTGCTGGAAGAAGAAGCCTAACATTATGGGCTGACAGATGGTCTATAACATTTAGATTACCTGAGCAGGCGTCATTGTTGTTCTTGAAGGCTATTTGCTTTATGTTTGGTGGGCATAATTCCCTACCTGCATAACTGTTCTTTTAAACCTGGCAGTAAGGGGAGAGCTTACTGAAACTCTACTGGATATTTGGAGTAGAAATGAGACTATGTGGAGTCCACATTTGTATTTATGTTAAATTATTGGATGACTATTAAACATAAATGTAGTTTATGTAGTTGTGGTATAAAATGTATGTTTGTATGCACAATATGTTTTTGCAGTACTTTTAAACGGATGAATAATATTGTGACACAGATACTTGGATTGATATATATTTGTGTCTTGTATTTAAAAGACAAAAAAAGCATAATATTGTGGAGCTTTTAGGTTTATTATTCTTAAAAGCATAATGACAGTCCTTATCATGCAGATTGCAGCGATAAAGGTTTTCTTTACTGTATACCTGCTACTTGTAAGTGAGTGAGCTTATTAGTTATTTTAACTGATATAACCTTTCAGATTTGCTTACAATCAACACTGTTACTTTGCAATGCCATTAGCTGACACTGCTTTAGATAGCCTCTATAAATAAATTGTCTGCTCGGATGTATATGGTGTTTAGTGCATATTTGGTATATACAAGGTAAACATGCCTATCTCCACACTAATTAGGAAATTATTAGGTTTTCACACTGTTTGTGATCAGTTTATTTTAAAGGAGTTTAGATTCCATGCATTCCATGAATATAATTAACCTGGAGCTCATCAATGATTAAAATTATACACTAAGCTTTGTGATGTTTGATTCAGAAGCAATTAGTCTGTCAGTTGAGCCACCTCAGATACCAAAACTAATTCTGATTAATTTTCATACTGTGACATTCTTCTAATGTATCTTAAACTGATCACTTCTCTCTTTGATGGTTTGCTGCCATGATTAAATTTGATTACATTTATTTCTTTTAATTATTTGACACAGTTTTATACATTTTATTTTTCATTGATGCATTTTCTGACAACATTTTTAAAAAGATTCAATATGCTGAATGCAGAAAATTATTTTTACCTTATCTAACTATACAAAATTCAGTTTCAGTTTCTTTTTATGAAAGGTTCCAATGATATGAACACATTTAATATAGTTTAATTAAGGTTTTATTTTATTTACTCAAACTCCTATGTTATATTAGAATGTAGCTAATAACCGTGCAAGGAGAACTAGTGAAGTTAATAAGAGAAATTTCTGATGTATTGTTGGAATAAAGACTGCTCACTGCATAATAGCAAGACAAAGCTTGTATCATAAGCTGAAAAAATTCAGATAAAAAAGTTTTAGATAACTCAACTGTTGTACACAGTGCCATCATTCTGAAAATGGAGAGCTCTACAGGGAAAGAGGTGTTGTGATCTAGCTTCTGCTACTACTACTGTCCTTATATTTACCTCCACCCCAAAAACAAGAGAAGCAGAAATTCAGCAAGTGTGTGACTGTCTTTCTAATGCTTTACTGTACTGCCAGAAACTGAAATGCCTTTTATAAAGTGCATCTTGTTCCCAACAAAGGGAGTTTATGGTTTAAAGATGTCTGCCTGCAAGAAGTGATTGAAGGATTTTCATCAGTACTGCTTGCTTATGATTTGCTAAGCTGGGAGAGTTGTTGATTGAGGCAGTGGCTGAAAGATGGGCAACTCACCAGGATTGATAACATCAAAATGGTATTTGAAATGGTGTTCATTACATTTTGCAGAGGAAAAACTAAGTGCATGTGGTTGTCCCTTAGGATGATGGAACTGGCTGCAGT
>NC_085844.1:37955440-37982940 GCF_035594765.1 Anolis carolinensis | reverse complement strand
CCGCCCCCAAGTTGGTGTAGGTTGTTAGTCAGACAAACCAAGGCCATTTTCATACCATAATTCCATCTAAAACTTGACTGAAATGGGTTCAGATAATTGATTTACTTCAAAAACATCTGATGTTATTCTCATACTCTCCATCATCCTGGAGAAAATAGTAAGGATAATGAGATGAAATCCCTCATTACCCCACAGCTTAATAGGCAGGTGTGTTTGAGCAGGATCCCTCCTCTCCATACATACTTAAGAATTGGCCTTTTAGATCATTGTGAACACTGTGTTCCTACTCCGGTTCCATTAGAGCTTTCCAATAAGTTAGTCTCATCAGCAAGTATGGTATCAAAAGCTGCTGAGAAACCCTGAAGATGACATTACCAGTAGAACTGGGTCCTTTTCAGATGAGAGGACAGTACATCCTCTGACAAAGCACTAGCCCAGTGACCTGACTTCCCCCAGTGGCACTTACCATTCCCTTGGAGCCATTCACTCAATCCTGCTCTGCTGATTTTACCAGCCAAGATCAGCAAAGATCCAGTGTACATCCAGTGTATTTTAACTATGTTGTGCCCCACCCTGAACCATAAAGAAAGGTGGGTAATAAATAACAACAACAACAACAACAACAATAATATTATTATTATTACATGTGGTAAAATGGCCTAATCTGTCCAAAGCCTCCTCAGACTCTGAGATAATTCTAATGCCATGATCTGAGTGAATATGAGCAACTTAAGCCTCAAAATGCCCAGAATTATTTTTCCTTGCAGGTAAATTCCTGGTCTCTCTTTAATGCCTGTTATCTGCCCTGCTCATACATGCATATAAATCAAGGTGAGCTCTTTTCTGCTCTTCCTCTTCCCAATATTTATTCTCATTGAACTAACGACTTCATATGTTTCACTCCATGTCTCCTGTTGCTTTAAACCAGGGGTCCCCAAACTAAGGCCCTGGGGCCAGATGCGGCCCTCCAAGGTCTTTTACCTGGCCCCTGTCCTCAACTTTAGACTTAAGGTTGACCTAAGTCTACCTGGTCTTTGGAGGTCTCTTTGCTTACTTATAGCCTTATGAGATCGTCTAGATGGTTTTTGGAGGTCTCTTTGCCTAGCTACAGCCATATGAGACCATCTAGATGGCTTTTGAAGGTCACTTTTGTTACCTATGGTCATATGAGACCACCTAGATGGCCTTTCAGGGTCCCTTTCCTTATCTATGGTTTTATGAGATCGTCTTGATGGCCTTTGGGGGCCCCTTTCCTTACCTATGGTCTTATAAAACCATCAAGACGGTCTTTGAGGATCCCTTTCCTTATCTATGATCCTATGAGACCATTTAGATGGCTTTTGGAGGTCACTTTCCTTACCTATG
Organism: Anolis carolinensis; assembly: GCF_035594765.1. Classification (NCBI taxonomy): domain Eukaryota; kingdom Metazoa; phylum Chordata; class Lepidosauria; order Squamata; family Anolidae; genus Anolis; species Anolis carolinensis. The sequence goes on along the minus strand of NC_085844.1, from coordinate 37,981,575 downwards.
GTCCTATGAGACCATCTAGATGGCTTTTGGAGGTCACTTTCCTTACCTATGGTCCTATGAGACCATCTAGATGGCTTTTGGAGGTCACTTTCCTTACCTATGGTCCTATGAGACCATCTAGATGGTCTTTGGAGGTCTCTTTGCTTACCTATGGTCTTATGAGATCATCTAGATCAGGGGTCCCCAAACTAAGGTGCATGGGCTGGATGCGGCCCCCCAAGGTCATTGACCTGGCCTTTGTCCTAAACTTTAGACTTAGGGTTGACCTTGAAGGCATACAACAACAACAATCCTAATTTTGGACTATTTTATCCTAGTCCGGCCCCCCAACAGCCTGAGGGACTGTGAATCGGCCCCCCACTTAAAAAGTTTGAGGACCCCTGCTTTAAACCATTGCTCACTAGTTTTTTCATTTCAATTAGTGGTTGTAGGAGGTTTTTTTCAAGGTAAATGAACACATTAAGGATGTGTTCCAATTTTACCTTCCATGCTAATTGGTATATTTGTTAATGGGTATATTTCTTAGTATCTATGGATGTTATTGCTATCCTCTATGTCTAGTTTAGGCCTAGTATGCCATTTGAATAGCTGAGTAACTGAGTGTGATACTTATTTTATTAAATGATCCAAGATGGAACATGAATCTGTTTTGTAGCATGTAACTTATTGACAAAATCCTACAGACTAGTTCCCATCACCACATTTTTCAGTTGTCTTGCAAAATGCTCTAAGGCATCTGGAGGGACTTTTTAAGTGGTTTGCTTTAACATGAATGCTTTCTAAGGTGCCAGGAAACCAGTCAGCCAGTCACATCTTCTGCCAGGATGTTGTGTTTCATTACCATTTTTTGCCTGCCTCCCAAATTCAGCATTCTGTGCCCACTTGACATTTATAGTCCTCATTATGATGTTGATGTTGAGGTGTTCCTCCACTTCGTGTGCATGTTCTAAAGTTGATTTCTCTAGTTCATCTGTGTCCACTTTGGCAATTTATGGAATCGTATTTGGAGAAGGAGTTTATAGTATATTCATTAAGAGCTTCACCAATTTACCTGCTGATAATAGGGAGGATATGCACTGAAGTCGCAAAGAAATATGTGGGGGTGTATGAATGAAAACATAGGTCTGTAAAATGCTGAAGGCAATATCAGGAAAAGAAAGGCAATGCTCATCCTTTGATGTTTATAAAAAGTATAAATAATTTCCAAAATAAATTTATCAAATAGCATAGGTGTGGAAATTGAGAACTATAGTTCCAATGGAGCTAGTAAATAAGTTCAAACCATGAACAACAATTATTTCATAACTTATTAATATTCCTTGTGACTGCTTCCCCGTTTCTATATTAATTACTTTGCTCCTCATGGAGAAAGACCAGTTAGCTGGGTGCTTTCAGACTACTGCAGATTTGTTTTAAAGAAGCAAGTACTTCAGTATTTTTAGACTGAACATCTATTTAGTGTCCATGCTACTCGTGTAACTAGTCCAGTGGGCATTTATATGATCACAGTAACACACTAGCTGAGGGAAAGCATCTTATTCAGTCACAAAACATTGTGATTTTTGTGACAGGTAAATACAACAGAAGTCCTTTGAAGGAAAAATTTGGATTCCTCACAACACCTGTACTTTTAAGAGCAGTGGTGCTCTGAGGAGTTCTTCTTGTTGATGGTTCATAACAGCACCTTCAGTTATCTTTTCTATGGAGATATTAAAGTTGTTAATGCATTAAGCTTACTGAGCTCATGAAGTAATTTGTTTATTTCCCAGATATAACAAAGCAATGCTGCTTTGTGAGAGCAAGCAATTTAAAATTAGGAGTGTCATAAAAAAATACCAATAGGTTCCATTGCATTTAGTGTAACTTGCTACTGTGCAGTGTGTTGAAGCTCAGTAGATATACATGTTTCCCAATCACTAGAATAAATAGTAACATTGGATTGCCAACATTATTTGTGGCTTAATACCTAATATATAATTTGGTAATTTTTCTCAATACTTCATTTCTTATTTAGCAGCATTTAGGAGAAAATACCTTTCTGGTTTAGCTGTATGAAAGCTGTTCTACTGGTTTTCTTTACTGACAAACAATCTATATATATAAAAGAGTGATGGCATCAGGGCAACCCATAAAACAACAAAACTACAGGCCGCCCAACTTCGAAATTTGACAACACAACCCATCATCCACGGCTCCAGTAAGATACAACAAAAATAAAAGAAAAATAAAGTCCTAATTAGAGGGAGAGCAATAATTGTTTTTATCCAGTTGCTGCCAGTTTAGAGGGCTAATCTCTGCCCACTTGGTTTCCTAGCAACCAAGGGACAGCCAGGGGTTCAGTTAGGGGACAGGCAGATTTAGGCCTCACTTAGGTCTCTTCCACAGATTATCTAATTTGCACTGGATTATATGGCAGTGTAGACTCAAGGCCCTTCCACACAGCTATATAACCCATTTATAATCTTATATTATCTGCTTTGCAATGGATTATCTTGAGTCCACACTGCCATATAATCCACTTCAGTGTGCATTTTATACAGCTGTGAAGAAGGGGCCTCATATAATCCAGTTCTAAGCAGATAATATAAGATTATCAATATGCAGTAGAGTCTCACTTATCCAACATAAACAGGCCGGCAGGATAAGTGAATATGTTGGATAATAAGAAGGGATTTAGGAAAAGCCAATTAAACATCAAATTAGGTAATTGTTATACAAATTAAGCATCAAAACATCATATTATACAACAAATTTGACAGAAAAAGTAGTTCAATGCTCAGTAATGCTATGCTGTAATTACAGTAGAGTCTCACTTATCCAACACTCGCTTATCCAATGTTCTGGCTTATCCAACGCATTTTTGTAGTCAATGTTTTCAATATATCGTGATATTTTGGTGCTAAATTCATAAATACAGTAATTACTACATAGCATTACTGCGTATTGAACTACTTTTTCTGCCAAATTTGTTGTCTAACATATTGTTTTGGTTCTTCATTGTTAAAATCATAACCTAATTTGATGTTTAATAGGCTTTTCCTTCATGCCTCCTTATTATCCAACATATTCACTTATCCAACATTCTGCCAGCACGTTTATGTTGGATAAGTGAGACTCTACTGTACTGTATTTACAAATTTACCAAAGTCATTATTATTACTATCATTACTATCATTACTATTATTATTATTATTATCATTATTATTATTGTGTTGCAGTCAACTGTGAAAATGAATACAATCTGGTTCCAAGTATTCAAAAACACTAAAATCAGAATATATAAAATTAATGTGGTATAATAAAACAGAACAATACAATCTCTAAAATCAGAAAATTAAATAAAGAACAACACTCTGAAAACAGGGGAATTCCACACAGGAAACAATCAGGGCCAGCTAACACCTCCCAACAAAATATTCCCATCATCAAAGTCTGGCAAATCCTCTGTTTTCTCAGGGCCACAGACAGTAGAAGCACATAAAATAGCGCAAACAACACCACTCTGAAAACAAGGGAATTCCAGACAGGAAACAATCAGGGCCAGCTAACACCTCCCAACAAAAAATTTACTCGGGAGGAAACAGCCAGGCTTTAAAGCTGCAAGGCCATTACATCCTAATCATTTTTCCTAATTGCAGCATTCATACTTGCCTCCAACAGACAAAAAAAAAACCAATCAGAAATATTGTATATTCACAACCTTTAGGAAATAATATCCCCTGATGGCGCAGCGTGTTAAAGCGCTGAGCTGCTGAACTTCTGGACCGAAAGGCCACAAGTTTGAATTAGGGGAGCAGAGAGAGCCCCCACTGTTAGCCCCAGCTTCTGCCAACGAAGAAGTTCAAAAACATGCAAATGTGAGTGCATCAATAGGTACTGCTCCGGCGGGAAGGTAACGGCGCTCCATGCAGTCATCCCACATGACCTTGGAGGAGTCTACGGACAACGCCGGCTCTTCAGCTTAGAAATGGAGATGAGCACCAATCCCCAGAGTCGGACACGACTGGACTTAACGTCAGGGGAAAACCTTTACTCTTTACCTTAACTACCACCAATTCCTCAATACTTTATTTCCCATACCACCAGACTTCGCCACAGCAATGCGTGGCCGGGCACAGCTAGTTGATTTATAAAACTACTAAGATTATGAATGTCAGATCAATTTGAATAGATCATTTTGCCTCTTTTCTCAAACAAGTGGAAAGTTGAATGACCTAATTCCAGTTTAAGAAGGTGAAAGGTTAGCTGAAAAGCATCATCTGCCTAACTGCTTAGCTTTAAACTGATCAATTTTATGAAAATCTGTTTTGCAGATGTTGCTTTAATGTTTTTGGCAGCATTTGGGCAACTTTAACATTAGATGTAAGCTAGTAAACATTATTTTTTTATTTGACCAGAGCAACACCTTTTCTTTTATGTTTTATAGTAGAAAACATGTGGGCTGTGGTATTTTGGCAGAAGACCCAAAGCAGAAAGTGTTGATGATCTTTCCATATGGATCCAAATCCAGAATGTATTTAGGTTTTGTGCTGTTGAAGCCCAAAGAAACAAACAAGGGCTTGACCGTATTAATTGCTAATCAGTGTTTTAATCTAAACCCTTAAAAACAATTCCTGTTGGAATTGTTTTGAAAAATATGAATATTACATTTTCCTGAGAACCAGCATACCCAAATAATAATGAACAGCAAGCTAAACAATTAATGTGACATAATATACTTTGTGTATATAATGTTGACCATATAGCATGGTTTATGAGGTATATGAGATCCTTGGCAGTTCAAATCTATAAACAATTATAAAAATTAACAGAGCTGTTAGAGGCCTTGTTTGTATTTCGTATCTCAAAGCTTCCATGTGGCTATCTGACTATCTGGTAATGTCCCTGCACCAATGGAAGAAGAGAGTGCACAACAGGCAGTTCATACTTTTTCTATGAATTAATAAGTTATTCAGATTTCATCAAAAGATATCCTTGACAAACAATAGATAAAAGCAAAATCTAGTTTGCTTACTCATTGTTTATGAGGATCAATTTTTAAGAAAAAGATGTTTCCCTGTTTTATGTCCCAGACCACTGAAGTCCCTGAGCTCTTACATTCTGAAAAAATATGAGCGATAAAATCCTACAGTTTAAAGTTTGTTTTGTTTTGTTTTGTTTTTTTTAAAAAAAAACCTTCTAGAGTGGTGGATATAATTATTAGCCCACATTTCTCTCTTGATTGAGACCCAAAACGGATATTGTAAAAACCCTGAAGCCCTCAAGTTCTGAAAATCAGCAAAAATGTCAGAAAATAGAAGTAATTTTTAGTTTTATTTTTGACTCTGGTAGAGGTGTTTGTGTGTCATGTCTGTGGAGATACTTTTCTTCATTTTGTTGAAATTTATGCACAGGTCTGAAAGTTGGACTGTAATGACTGGAAATTGCATAACAGCAGCACTTGGCAGTGTGCATCTCTTCATAACTGAAATGTCTTTCACTGATGTTGAGCACCTTTCCCTCTGTTGAAAATCAGATTTTATAATTTTGGTTAAACACGCTATAACTTTGTGTATAATTCTCCTGGAGTGAGATTCTCTGATTATATTGACTCTACTGTGTTTATTTCTGAAAGTTTGTCATCCTATATTTTGTCAACAAATGATTGCTGCTATCCTTTAAAGAGCCCAGTGGATGTATAATATCACATACTGAAAGTCTAGAACAAATGGAGCATTGATGATATTTTATAGGATACATTTATAGTCTGTCCTTGGGTCACTTAGGGCCAAGAATTTTCATGGTCAGCTGGTTGGGCAGGAACCTTAGCAGGAAATGTAAATACCATATAGCACCTGCTCTTCAGCTGAATGGTTGGAACTCTTTCTTTTTCATTTTTGATGGGAAGTGTCTACCACCTCAAGTCTGGTTCAAAGTAAAAAACTTAATTATACACTGCCTTGCTCTGCATTTGTCATCAGTGAAGCAGAATAGTCTGTCTAAATTCTCCTTGACTGTTTGCATATTTGGATTTTAAATCAGCTAGAAATATTAAATGCATTGCTTGTGCCTCCTTGCTTGTAAATGATACAACTGGGATTTAGCTTACTTTACAAGTACTATTTTCCACAGTGAACATTACTTGCATTTCCCTCATTATTATTGTTACAATAAAACATATATGTTAAGAATTTACAAATTAGGTTTGATAAAATAAGCATAAAATAACGAAAAGAGAAGAATGCACCATAACACAAGGAACATTTGTTTTTTGTATTTTGTTAGCATTCTTTGATCAATGTAGAATTAACACCGTCCATTATTTCCATTTCAATAGTCTTCCACTAAGTTTGCAGTTGAAAATCTAATATCCAAGATATGTACCATTCCAATTATGGAACTGTCATTGTCCCAGGATGATAGTGAAAGAGGTTGGGAGGTTGTGTAATACTTATTTGCATACAAATCATTGTGCTTATGGAAACTGGAATGTTTCAGAATATTCAAGTGTCAGACAAGTTTTTCTTAGTCTTACTATAGTCATTTTTTCAATGAAGATGGCTGTTTGTAGAGATAAATGAAGGTTTCTTGTTCTTAAGCATAGTTGTCATGGTAGAAAATGCCTGATTTTTAAAAATTCTACTTTAGGTTTTGTGGTCATTTCAGGCTTCACATTTCTGAAACTTAATTCTTGTGGTTTCTTGTATGTGCTTCATAATACAAATTATACTATTTCTTTATATGTATAAAATAATGGGGAGAAGCCATTTTTACCGTGTTATTATATAGTTGTGATATGTATGTATATTTTTAGAGCAAGAAATGATGAGATGATCATTTTTGAAGCACTCTTTCTTGCTAGAGTTATAACACATATTATCATGTCCCTGAGAAAACCTATTACAGGGTTTTCTTTGAAAGATTAATTTAGAAGGAGTTTGCCACTCCCTTCCTCTGAGGCAGGAGTGTGACTTGGCTAAGGTTTCCGTGACCAAGCTGGGATTTGAAACCTGGTCTTCTGTAGTCTTTATCCAACAAGTAAACCGTCACACCATGCTGGATCTTTGATACACCAAATACCTTTATTGTTGTTGCTGTCAAGTCATTTCCAACTTATGGTGACCTTATAATGCAGTTTTCTTGGCAAGATTGGCTTACAAGGAATTTGCTTTTGAATCTGGGAGAGTATGCCTTGTCCAAGGCCCCCCACATTGTTTTCATGTTTAAGTGGGGATTCAAATCCTGCTCTTCCAGAATGCTAGTCCAGCACTCAAACCACTATGCCATAATTCACCCTTATATCAGACACAGACATGTAGAAATAATCTATCTATTTGTAATACTATGCATGAATGTCTTTTTGGACATTTCTATAAAATGTAAGATTGTCCTTCTTTTAGATTTAGGTTTGATTTAAATACCCTTTTTTCTAGAACAGTCCTGCGCCCACTTACTTTCCACATATTTTCCACATCTCTGGATCTACTGATCCTTTGCATGGTCTGTCCATTTTCTGTGAAGTATAGGATTTTGCCTTATATAGGAACCATCTCTTGCCCTGCAGGGCTTCTTGATTTTTTACAGAAATGAATTTTATCTGAGGAATCTTGACAGTTGTACCTTTTGAGTGTGAAAGGACTAGTAAACATTTATTTCTTGTTTCCTGCAAAACACATAGAAATGTTATACTGACCATATAGTTACATAGACCATGGACATGTGCTCACATTCACAGTTTGTGCCCTTTCTCATGCATTGGTCATTTTCATAGATGCATGAACAGTTACATGGTGCTGTCTGTGGGAATCTTTGATGAAGTGTTTTAGAGGCACTATCTCAGCTGATACATTAGAACAAGATGTGGTCTATTTATAAAAATCATGACAAAAATAATACAGACTAAATAGAAAGGAAGACTGTCTTATATTGCTACATTTCCAGTTACGTCTTCAGTTTGTGGGTCTGTTTTGTAACGAGGAATTCACTTTATTATAATCAAACAAAGAGCACTCTGAAGACTATTTCTTTTCAATATACTGCAATTGAATTGAGCACATTTTCTGTACTCATAGACAGTGACACTTTGGTTAGTGAAAAGCTATCAAGAGAATTATTAGGATTGTTATTCTTAAACATAGGAAACAGACAAGTAGCATTCTTTCTTAATACATTAGATTTGGAATTTGTAACTTTATTTTTCTTAAGGTGTCTCTAAGACAAGCTCATTTTATAGTAAAATAAGGTTTGTTGACTTTTCCTAATACAGGATACATTTACATTAAAAGTAAAGTTCAAGGGACTTCTCCTAGTGGAGTACCAAAAACAAACATGCCATGGGAATGACCCTACTGGTCTCCTAGGAGTTTGATTTAACCCTGCTGTGCTAGAATCCTCTGATATCTAGCATTATCTAATATGGCCTTAGGGGAAACTGCAGGTGTGTCCCTCCTTGTGGAAACAAAGGCATTACAAAAATCTTTAGCTCTTATAAATATTGAAAAAAACAGATTAAATAACAGGTATGCAAGAAAATCACAGAACCCAAAGTATTGTAACAACAAAAAACGAAGAAAGCCATTTAATCATTTTCTGTGATATTCTGAGAATATTAAACCATTCATAGTTTCATTTCATGATGCTTCACCTGTGTACATTGAAGAAAAATTTGGTTGTTATTGAAACTGAAGAAACTGTTACAAAAGATTAACTATTCCTATGCCATATTCTGTGTTTTCTCAAGAGAAGATACATCACATGGGCAACAATTTTCTATCCTGCATAATGTACTTAGTGTCATAGTTGCCATTTACTTATCTGCAGTATGGTGGACAATCTGATATTCCTGTGCTCTCTTATCATATTAGAAGGACTGTTGAATTGGTCATAAGGAAAGCATTAAGCCATCTTGAATCCTTTCTGGGGACACAAGTGGGATATAAATAAAATTGGAAAAAAAATATTGTAGTTACACTTGATGGATAAGTTTTCATTTTCCACATCAAATAATGCTCACACATAATTCAGAAGTTATTTCCCAAACAATACTTTTATTTTAAAAACTTTCTTCTGTCACTCTGCTGCCTATTTATTTTGTTTTCTTTTTGCTCAATAAAGCTCCCTTTGTAGATAGGGCAAAATCTGATACATTATATACTATCTGCAATCTTTGTCACCTCATTGGCCATTTCCTTTTCAGATCATTAATAAATACATTAAGCAAGACTTGTCTTACTACTGAAAATTTGGGCAACCCACTATGGATTCTTTCCATCCTGTACATGGACCATTAATTCCTAATTTGTTTTGGAATGCTTTTGTATCATGTCAGTAGTTCCATTTTCATACCAGAAGTTCATAGTTTACTGACAACCTTTTCTGAAGGACATTATCTGATTTTAAAATATAAATATAATACACACATAGAATCTAAACAGTGAAACTAGTTTTAGGTCTGTTCAGTTAACATTAAAATATTTATAGTACACTAAAGATACCTGGATTTTCTCCTCCTGTTTGGAGGTTATAACAGTCGGTGACATTTAAATACTTGATCCTGATCCATCATCTTCTGGTTTCACAGTTTTTTTCTCATATACTTAGATTAATTTTATTTAAAATTTCCCTCATTTGAGCAGTTTAGATTTTATTTGCCTTCATGATTCTCCTGTCAACTTCATGAGAACAGAGCTTTGCTTAGGTTTTGTTTCTTTCTTGTGCTATAGTATAAACTAATATTACCTAATTAGAAAGCATGTTTATGTGCAAAGAAATCAGTTTAGAATGTATTTTAATTGGCTCTTTCGGTCATTAATAAGACATAGAATAAAGTTTAAAATAAAGCTTTTCAGAATGGAAGAAACTTATTTCATGTGGCAAACTCATCCAGAAGATGTGTTGGTTTCTCTTAGTTCTGGCTATTCGGTAGTGCAGTTACTACTGTTTCATGCTACACGTTAAGTATCCCTTACCTGAAATGTTTGTGACCAGAAGTGTTTCGGCTTTCAAGTTTTTTTTTAAATTCCTGTATTTTCATATACAGTAGAGTCTCACTTATCCAAAATAAATGAGCCGGCAGAACGTTGGATAAATGAATATGTTGGATAATAAGGAGGGATTAAGGAAAAGCCTATTAAACATCAAATTAGGTTATGACTTTACAAATTAAGCACCAAAACATCATGTTATACATAGCAGTAATGCTATGTAGAAATTACTGTATTTACGAATTTAGCACCAGAATATCATGATATTTTGAAATCTCTAATTACAAAAATGCGTTGGATAATCCAGAATGTTGGATAAGTGAGACTCTACTGTATGTCCATAATGAGATAGATATCTTGGAGATGTGACCCAAGGTATCTTAAGGTTAATTTTGTATTTTGGAGCATTGTTTTCAGAATGTTTTGTTAGTTGAGTGAAGCTTTAGAATAAAGGGAATCATTTGGGGGTTATTTTTATTTTTTCTCCACTGATTTCTTGGACATACTGCAGTAGATCTTTAGCACAGAGCATTAAAAAAGCTGCCTAGGATGAGGGACATGCTTCATGTGTATTATTCATATGTGTATTGTAGAAACCATGAATTTTAGTATTTCATTTCTAACTTTTTCCATTCTGCTCATGTTCATGTGTCTGTTATTATTTCTTCTCTTCAATTATTAGTTTACTTCAGAATGCAAACCTGTTAGGTCCTGTGATCAGAAACAAGGTCTAAATGTTTATGTAACACATTTTCCTTATTTCTCATGCCATCAACTAACAGGAAATCCCCAAATAAGGTGCTGTTGTTGTGTACCTAATTTCCAACTTATGTTGACTCTAAGGAAAGCCCAACACTGGGGTTGGTTTGTTATATAATATTGATAATAATGTTATAATGTAATACAATATAATACTAATAATATAATATAACAATATTAATTATATATTATATATTACATGTAATATTACTAATAATATAGTGGTATAGTACAATGTAGTAATATGTAATGCTAATATTGTGCTATGCTAATAATACAATTTATTGTATTTACATATTATTTGTAAGCTGCTCTTTGGGGTGAGAAGGGTGGGATATAAATGTAGTAAATAAATAAATAAAATTTCTACAGAAAGGTTTTGTTTTTGATTCCATTGGAGGCTGAGAGCGTGTGACTTACACAAGGCTACTCCACTGCCTAGTGAAGATGTGACCTCCAGAATCACAGTCCAATGCTCAAATCATGACACCATGCTTTTTGTCTGAAAAAGATATGTAAGTGCTGCAAAGTGGCAGTGAAGAGATGCTTTTTTATGTATTCAATAGTAAGCTTTCTTTCAGTTTCTGCTTATATGTTCATAGTGCAGTTCTACTTCCTTGTCTTAACTACAGTCTCTTTCATGGATTTTCAAGCTGCAGTTAACACTGTAAGAATTGGCATCATAAGTTTTTGGAGGCACATTATTTCCTGCATTTATACAAGTAACTTCACAAACAATAAAAAAAAATGCTGTTGGAGAGCAGGCTGAATAGGAGCAAATTCACTGACTCAGTGATAACTTGGTTTCAATGGGTTTATTCAAATTGAAACCAACAATTAACTTCAGTTCACAAATATAATGTCCTTGAAAACTAATATATATCTTAATCCCCACTATCCTCTTCCCCTGGATGCGGGGGACAAACATTAGTTCTCTATGGTAGAGACAACTTTTACCCCTCTCATCCTTTCCCCCTTCTTTTTTCTTACTATCTTTTGGACAAAAATGCTCTTGCGATCCCTTTGGGAGATCAGGCCTTTATTTCCTTCTTCATTTTTCTTTCATTTTGTTCCCCAGCTATTTTAAGAAAAGCCTTTTTAAAAAATCAATTTGATGTTTACTTCTGATTCACCCCCTTTTTTCAAAGGAGAAGTTTCTCCAGGATCTTAAATGATCTAGGAAACAATATAGCAAAACTATCCCTCTTTTTTTAGGCTCTCCTTTGCCACTCTAATCAGAGAAGATGTTTACTTTTAAAAAATGTATTCTGATACATCATTCACATTGATTCTTGGATAAGTTGACCTTGTTTTTTGGGTTGATTTCTTGACTGAAATTTCTAGATGTATACATATAGGGCAGTGTCCCCAAACTAAGGCCCGGGGGCCAGATGCGGCCCTCCAAGGTCATTTACCTGGCCCCCGGCCTCAGTTTTAGACTTAGGCTCACCCAAAGTCTGAAATGACTTGAAGGCACACAGCAACAACAATCCTAATTAATTTGACTATCTCATTGGCCAGAAGCAGGCCCACACTCCCATTGAAATCCTGATAGGTTTATGTTGGTTAACATTGTTTTTATTTTTAAATATTGTATTGTTCTCTCATTGTTGTTTTTGCATTACAAATAAGACATGTGCAGTGTGCATAGGAATTTGTTCCTATTTTTTTCAAACGATAATTCGGCCCCTCAACAGTCTGAAGGATTGTGAACTGGCCCTCTGCTTAAAAAGTTTGAGAACCCCTGATATAGGGTATATATTAAGGCAGCTCACTTTAATGTTGTGACCTTGAGATGGCTTCATCATAGGAAAACAGCCAAATCGTAAGTCAATATTGTCACTGAACCCTAAACTAAGAATTCTTTTTTCTGCACATACTAATTAGAATAAGAAAAGTATTTCAGAAATGTTTTCAGGTAATTCTTTAAACTGCACAGATATTATTTTTCATATCCTGCACATACAAAGCTAAGCCCCCTTAATGCCAAGGCAGAGAAAAGTTATGACTAATACATTGCAGAAATCTCTAGCATTTTTGTTATAATAGCTTTTTCTTTCTTTCTTTTACTAACGTTATGGCTTTGAAGCTTGACATCTTTGGATTTTCCAGGACTAAAATGCCTATGCCTCATATCCTATTCAAGTGTACAAAGTCTCTCCTTTCCACAGCATTAAAACTCTTAAGTTTTGTGGGGATATCAGCTAGAGTTCTTACATCTGTACTTGAAGTTGGTAGGTACATGCTTAGCATGGACCTTTTTTGGAGAAAAGTATTGGATTTTTTATGGTATCGATTTGGGATGAAGTAAGAATTCTTTAGCATCACATGTGATCATTTGTAAATAATTAAATAATACTAAACAAAAAGGCCATTTGCCTTAAGCCTGAAAAATAGGAAAAAGCACACATATTTTAGGTATTACACTATATGTTTAAATGTCTGGTTCTCACATATTTTATTGCGGTTTTAGAGGCTACAAAGCTGCAGTTAAGGGCTTTTTTAGGCAATGGGGTGGGGGGAGAGGAAGATAAAGAGGAATTCCAGGGGATGATTGCTGTAAAATGAATCACTGTGTGAGGATAAAGGGATAAACCCCACTTGCATCATGCTGTGGTCCCAATCCAGAGCAAGCCCACTACACAGTTCATTTTTTAAAAATAGCAAATAATTGAAAACTGCAATTTTAATGTAAGAAGTGATTTTTCTCAAATCCCATCATCATGTAGACAAAGGATAAAACTAATAGAGAATTAACAGTATTACTAAATAATCATATTTGATGCACTGAGAAAGGATGAGAGTGAAAGCGGTGAATTTTAGTAACTGTACACATTTTTCTTCTATAAATTTTGACTCATTTTGTAAAAGAAAAGGATATTGGCATTTCTGATCTTCTCAGTTCCCTAGGATATGCTAATTTTTACCTGTTTTCTTTCATTTGAGAGAAAAAAATGTCACTCTGTCAATTTCCAGATTAATTTTCAAGAAGACTGAGGACATGAATTAATATGTAAGGTTTGATGAGCCAATGGAATCCTGCACAACATTTTCATGAATCTCTAGGCAGGAATAATGAACATATGAACAATTATCAGGTTTTATATCACGCAGGCACACTGCAATTACTGACATACAGTGCTTACTATATAATTACTCTGCTTCCTCTTTGATTCCTCAAATATTACATTTTCTTTATAGCAGCACAATATTCATAACCAGATGTACTCTTCATCCTATATAAAGGTCAGGCTTGCTGGCCAGGTCAGTTTGTTTGTCTTTGTACATGAACTGTGAAGTGTATTCAAAATGACAGGTATAGGAAAGTGGGGTGGGTAGGATATTAACCTCAGCACCACCAAAAGGGACTTTTTTTTTTTTGCTAGGAACAAAGGACAGCAGGAGCTCCTGTCTTTTTCATCACTCTCAAGAGTTAACTAACTAAACAAAAGATTATGTGTTGCCGAAGGAAACGCTCTTCACGGTCATAAATATTTGAAGATATTCATTTATTAATAGATTGATATATATTTTTCTCCTTGGCTGATCAAAGTATACTACACATTCTTTTGATTAATTAGTTTGGCTTCTAATTTAGTTAGAAAATAAAATCATCAAACTACATTTATTTATTTTTTATTCCAAAACAGCTCAGGGTGCCATTTTTTTTGCATCTAAATAAAGTGCCTTAAAAAATAGTACATGAGCAATATCAGTTTGATACCCTGGCGATTTCCCTCCTTGTTATTAAAATTTTGGTATATACAGAAGCTTAGTTAGTCCATGTTCTTATTTCAGTCTTGCGATATATAATACATCATTTACTTATGTTCAAAAGAAGGAGCTATTTGTTTCTTAATTGATTTTCTACATTAGTTGTTCATTGAATAGATAAGTAGTGCCTGTGATATTTGATTACAGAGCAAGGCACCCATTTAACCTTCTGTTCTTTCCTGGCTGGGATTTCAAATACAATACAATGTACCTCCCTTAGGCTCAGTAGGATTAGAATGCAAGCAGTAATCCCTGATGCTATGAAACAGACCTGATAGAACCTCAACTTACTTGTTTAGGATTATGCTCATGAATTTCTGCTCATCTAGATGTATTAACCCTTTGGGAGCATATGAGACACATGATGAGTAAAGAGAGAGGGAAAAAATACACGAACTGAAAACCACTAATGAGTTTTAAGGACATCATTCTCATTTTACTGACTCAAATGTAAAATTCATGCTGAGTTGTAAATGGATTTTGTAGTACAAATCCTTATAGCTTTGTTCCACTTACTACTAGTGTTAGACATCTTCTGTAGCATACTAGTAGATTTAAATAGCTGGTGTTCATTTATGCATTGATGTTTCAAAATGAATTTTTAATGAATTTTCATGCTCACAGAAGGTGCCAGTTTTTAATCTTTGTACCACAAAGATTCTGCCTACAAATAGGATACAGCCAGCCTCTGCATCCTCCTTCACAGCTACTTAGTTATGATTCTAATGTGATTTGAGGGTACTGTCTTGATCACAGAAAATGACATTTAATTCTCTGAGTGCACCAAGCTGGCCTTCCCCCGCCCTGACAGTTGAAAACACAGCCAATTGATATTTTTATTTTAGGGCTAGTTCACCCCAAAATTTGAGTGGAAGAACTAATTCCTTTCTCATCAAAAATCAAGCAGCTGCTGTATGATTAAGACCTGTGGTTACAACTGACCTGAATCACCACATTTGATGTGATGACCTAAATTTGAATACAGGCAGAAGCTAAGCTATACAAAGCACAACTCTATTTTGACACAGAGATGGATTAAGTTTTTACTACCATTCTGCAGTGGTCATGATAAAAGATTCCTTCATACTTTGTATACCTCCTGTAATAAGTATGGTATGCTCCTGCTCCATCTACTTATCCATGGAACATCATTTATGTCCTTTGTGGAATGTGAGAAATTGCTTTTAAGAGACATTGCAATTTAGGGAGTTAACTTATTTCTATTACTCAGTACAATTACAAACCCAAACAATGTATTAGTTGTTGCAGTGTTAATTGCTTCCCCTCTACTTTTTATTCCTTGAGTTGGGCTGGAATGGAGGTTAACAAATCTAAAACAGTAAGACAGTAATAAATAATCATTACTCATGCACAAAAAGTAACAGAGCTGTAAAAATTATATTTCTTCTATTTATGTTGTTACCTATAATACATCACCTCTGTTAATTTATCAGGGGTTCTTAATACTACAGAGTTCATTCCAGAATACAAGGCTCCTGGAAATCTAACCCAAAATATTAGATGTATGGTATTCAATGCAAAGAAAAGTACTCACCTGGTAGGTACTCTAGACACTTTTTAAAAAGGTGTTTCAGAACTGGGTATTGAAATTCGGCATCCAGAGCAAATTAAGGTCATTCCTTTTTGTTATTGTGTACAGGCAGTCCTGAGTTAGAAACATTCATCTTACCAACGACTCATAGTTAAGAACGGGGTGAGACAATAGGAAGTGAGAGAAATCTCACCAATCCTTGTTTCCACAACAAGTCAAATTTTTCAAAATCCAATTATCACAGGGACAGAAAGTGAGGAGAAATCTCCCGAATAAGGCACAGACAGCAAAACAAACATCAGAGCAAAACAAACATCACTATGCTATCCAAAGCTTATCCAAGTTACGAACAAGATAGGTTCTGTAGTTGAATTCATGTGTAAGTGGGAACAGGTACATTTTTAAGTGTAATTCCAGCCTTAAGTGTGACCTCAACCATACACACTCACATACACCTTTTGGATAGCATAGGTAAGAATTACCACCCCTGTGGTGTTTCTTTTGCTGTGATTTTATAAGGCTTATATATTGGAATTCTTGTGATTTTTTTACTTTATTGTTATAATGAGGTGAGCTATGTAGAAAACTGTTTTAACTATTTGTTGGGGTATTTATTTTGGACTTTTTAAAAATTATAATTGAACTGCTTTTAGAATCAAGTTGTAAACTTGACAATATTATAGAAGTTAATTTTGCAGTCCACACATGAATGTATTGTAGGTAGATTTAAATGAACAGAATGATAGTTAGAAGTAGAGAGGCAAGAACAATTCTATCTTTGTAAAATCATATATGAAATGTGTTTATCCCCACATCTGTTAGCCTAATATGTGGATTTGTACAACTTCAATAGTTTTCACAATTCTCTGAATATTACTTTGCAGTTTCTGGCAGTGTAAAAATATTAAACTGTATATTGTAAGAAAAAAAATCTGCCTTTAAATAGTATGAAGAAATATATTTAAAACATATGTAGAAAGTTTAAAACAGAATTGGCAAATCAATATAAAAATGAAGTAGAATTATATTTTTAAAAAGTATAAGTACACAGACGAGACATAGATGTGTAATTTCTTAAAGGGAAAAGGACCAAAAAATTATACAGTTGAAGCTCTTGCTGTAAACTTTTCAAAGCTGTCTTGAGAGTGCCAACTGACAATTGAAGAATTTTATATACATTCATAGATAAAGAGAGAGAAGTAATATTGAACAGGGCGTAATTTCCTCCACAAAATAAGATATACAGATATAACTGTTGGCAAAACAGATGCATCAAGTAACTCCAAATTAAATTAGCCAAGTCATAAAAATTCTTTATCCTTAACTGATGTGATTGTGAAGAGAATTAAATAAGTACATACCACTTTTTAACTACTGATTTTTGTTCAACATTTTGCTTTTAATCTAAAAACTTGATTTGTTCTTTATTCATACTTTTGTTCACATATTACTATTTAAAATTTAAAATTAATGTTCTTATCTTTAGGCAAGTGTTACATGTTTTCTTTAAAAAGATACTTGCAAAATTCTACAATGCTTGTTTTGCCTTTCCTCTTATGAGGTATGGAAATTTTCAAAACAAGTTAGTATTGCCAACATTTGAAAGATCTATTACTGATATCTAGGCATGTTCTCAGGTCATAGTCCACAGAAACTGTTCAGTTCTTTGAAGGTATACAATTATTGCATGTGCTTACAAGTCCCCTGCTACAAAGCAATACTATCTACACATGATACCAGGTCACTGCAGATCAATTTAATACAATCAAGGCCACTAGGCACTTCTACAGCAACCAGAAAAGCTACTAATTTTGTATCCAATCCCCAAAGAGAATAAGTGCACCCCAAGGATGTTTTAGCTTTAGCAAATTCACTACTTTGTCTGCCTCTCTCTGTCTGTATTTCCCTCCCTTCAGTGGAGACATCATTTTTCCATCATAACTCTTACAGGAGTGAATTTCCTTTCCTAGGGATAGATTTCCTCTCACTTTCTGTTATCCCACCCTTATTTGTAAATCCTTTTCACCTGATCACCTAACCCACACTTAAGCATGTCTACTGACCATCCCCTGATCACCCAAAACTGGCATTAAAGCAGACTTGAACCATCACACAGGAAAGCATAACAGAATAGTAGCAAGAATGAAAGTAATTAATAGAGTATCTCACAGGAAAACAACATAAAAAAAACAATATCAGTGTGGTTGGCCCCAGCCAAAGTTGCTATTATTTTGAGATAATTGCCATTTACCAGTCTCGCATGATAAAGTCCTTGGTGTTGGTTTGAGCTATCCCAAGTGTACTTTAAAAAAACAACACATAGATATGTAAAGTTGGACAGCAAAATGAAAATCATAAGAAACATGAAGGCTGTTTGGAAGAACCCTTCAAGCCATGTCCAGAAGATTTGCAAATTTCTTCTTTAATTGTATAATGCTTATCAGGCTCGGTTACTTCATTTCACATGAAGTTCACTCTGGATAAATTGTTTGCTGAAAAAAAGATGAACTGCTGTTCTTTTTCATGGTATAGACATTCATTCCTATCCTTTTCATAGTACCACATGTTATGTTAAAGTTGTAGTGCCTAGGAACATATCTACTTGGCTAACTGAGATACCTGTACTTTCTAGTAGTTTTTTGGAGCATTGTTAAATTATTTAGGCTTGAGTTGGAATCATTTAGTGCTTCGGATGTTGTCAGGTTTCAAATTCAGCAGCTAACTCTAGCTAGGGTAGCTAGTGTTGAAGGGTGTAGAGAGATACAGTCCAATTTCATATGGGGGGCTACATGAATTGGTTACTATCCCAAATTCAAACTATTCTGACTGGATATGGAGCAAGACCTCTTTTTTGGGGGGGGGGGGGGGTCTTGTTCTCATAGGCACTGAATCGGTTTGGAAATGTGGTTAGAAATAAATTTGAGTATTGTTTCATTATTCATTATTGGTTTTTTTCTTTTGATTGTGGTTAGTAGGCCAGTGTAAAATTTCAGCATCTGTTTGTGAAATGCCCAATTTATTTTGATAATGGAATATGGAAAAAACGTTTAACAGCTGGAACTTTTGGTCAACTGAAATGTTTGGTTATACTAATTCAAAGCGGGCCATGTAATCTGTTCAGGACCAGAACTGGAAATATATCCCCATTACAAACATCTGATCTACAAATGACTCATAGTTAAGAATGGGGGAGGAGGGGGGAGACAACAGGAAGTGAGAGAAATATGCCACTGAGAAGAGAAATTCACTCCTGGAAGAGTTATCATAGGGAAAAGGTATATCCACTGAAGCTTTCTCACCAATCATTGTTTCCACAACAAGGCAATTTTTACAAAATCCAATTACCACAGGTACAGAAAGTGAGGTGAAATCTTCAGAACAGGGGCACAGGCAGCAAAAGAAACACCACAGGGGCATTAACCTTTCCCTATTCCAGACTTTTCTCTGGAACCTGCCTCCCTCCCTTGAGGCACTTTCTCCGCGGCCTGGCCCAGCCCCTGGCTTGGATACTACCCCCCCCCCCCATTATACATCAAATTCAGTTATTCAAGATTGTGCCCGCCCGTTTAACTCGGTTAAGCGGGCCTCTACTGTACATATTTTACAAAAAAATCTATACAATCTCAATTTTAAGGGAAATACATAGAAAAGAAGATTTTCACAGGGAAAGTCTTTCAGTATGAATGCAAATTGTATACTGCTTTAAAATCTTCAGTGGTGTGGAAGTGGGGTGGAATGGACTCATGGATTATGATCTAAACAAATGCAAAACTAATATGGACCAGAAACAGACTGATCAGACATTCTGTTATCTTTCTGTGGAATTTTATCATCTTTGTTTGAAAAAATCTCAGAAGATAATATGATTCCCCAGGGTCAGTTTTAAAAACAAAATCTCCCAATAGATGTGATAAATGTAGTCAATTTAATGCTGTGGTTTGTTAAATGTATTTGCCAGAAACCGCTTGAGGTATTAGATTTAGAAAATACATTTGCTCCTGTCACTTTTGGGAAAAGGTCTTCTTGTGTAGAAATAGCACACGCACACACACACTTTAAAGATGTACTCCAAAGAGAGAAAGGAATGGGATATCTAGTGCATTTGTGTGCTGCACGGTCTGGCTATATATATAAAAAAAATTGAATGATTGTTTAGAGATTCTAGTTTATTAATAACGAATCTGGATATCTATATACACCTTGTTCTGTCTATCTAGATATCCAAGTTCGTTTTTAATAAACTAAAATATCTAAACAATACTTCAATTTCTCTTTTGTCTATTTAACATGATTCTGAAAGAATTTTTTAAACACAACAGGCT
Organism: Anolis carolinensis; assembly: GCF_035594765.1. Classification (NCBI taxonomy): domain Eukaryota; kingdom Metazoa; phylum Chordata; class Lepidosauria; order Squamata; family Anolidae; genus Anolis; species Anolis carolinensis. Next base: position 37,961,206 of record NC_085844.1, on the reverse strand, counting down.
TCTACCTCCCCATGACATAAAGAAGTGGGCTGTCTCCTTGTAGAACTTTTGTGACCTGGCAAAAGTAAGGCAATTTCTTTTCATTCAGATCATAGTGCTGGGGTATTAAAACTTTTGATGCAGGGACAGAAGTCCAACCAAAGACACTTTCTTACCAGAAACAAAGAAACATATGCTACACCTGTATTTACATACAGATACATAATGCGATATCTTGGAGATGGGATACAATTCAAAATTTATTTATGTTTCATATATTTATTTATTTATTTATTTATTTACAGTATTTATATTCCGCCCTTCTCACCCCGAAGGGGACTCAGGGCGGATCACATTATAACACACATAGGGCAAACATTCAATGCCCATAAACACATCAAACAGAGACAGAGAGAGACACGCAGAGGCAAGTTAACCTTCTTCTGAGGGGATGTTCGATTCTGGCCACGGGGGGAGCAGCTGCTTCATCATCCACACTGACGGCACTTCCTCATACCAGGTCGTAAATTAGTTAATCTTGCCTCCCCACTTTTTATAAGTGGTACCTTATCTCCTACTTGATAGATGCAACTATCTTTCGGGTTGCTAGGTCAGCAACGAGCAGGGGCTATTTTTTATTTTTAATTGACGGGTGCTCACCCCGCCACGGGCTGGCCTCGAACTCATGACCTCATGGTCAGAGTGATTTAAGGCAGCTGCTCAACAGCTGCGCCACAGCCCGGCCCCTGTGGATAAACCTTATACACACAGCTGATAATTTTATACATAATATTTTAATCATTTTGGGCAAAAATCAAAATTTGGGTACATAGACCCATCAGAAAGCAATGATGTTACAATCTTAGCCAACCATGTGGACAATTTTGGAGTATTTCAGATTTTGGAATTAATAATAATAATAATAATAATACATTTTTATTTATATACTGCCCTATCTACTCAGGAGGACTCAGGGCGGTTTCCAACATAAAGCAAGATACTCAGTTGACCATACAACAACGTAAAGATAATAAAAATAATAAACATAATAAAACAAGAACATAAAATTCAAAATAATCTGGGATCAGGGATGCTCCACTTGAGACAGCTGTCTTTTTCTCTGCCCATTCCTACAGACATCTGTGAGTTTAAATTTTCACTTATGAGTTTAGACTTTTGTTTATCGGGTCAGAAGTGAATTGAGGCAAGTTGCTTCTGGTTTGAGAGAATCGGCCATCTTCAAAGACATTGCCCAGGGGATGCCTGGATGTGTTACCATCCTGCTGGGGGCTTCTCTCATGTCCCCACATGGGAAGCTAGGGCTGAATGGTGGTAGTTCACCCTGTCTCGCGGATTCGAACCACCAACCTTCAAATCAGCAGTGTAGCCAGCACAAGAGTTTAACCCATTGTATCACCTTGGCTCCTGGTTTAGACTAGCAGGCCTTTACCATCTGCAGCCCTCCAGGTGTTTTGGACTTTAGCTTTCCTGACCATTGGACAAGCTGGCTAGGGCTCTGGGAGTTGGAAGCCCAAACACCTGGGGAGTTGCAGGTTGAATTAACTACCACCTATTGATTAAACTGCATCAGTTTTTCTCAGACTGTGTTTCTCCAGGTGTTTCAGACTTTGGCTCCCAGAAATCCCAGGCAACTTACCAGCTGATAGGAATTGTGGGAGCTGAAGTCCAAAACATCTGGGACAGTACAGTTTGAGAAACTCTGAACTATATAATTGCAATATCTGCATACGTTTATTCATAGATGTGACTGTGGTATTATCAGTATATTAATCCTATCCAGCTCTTCTCATTTTCTTTCTCTAGTATTAGAACAGCAAAATTACTGTGGTAATGTTTCTGCATGATGATGAATAAAGAAATATATGATAGAAAGCTTGATGTTTGGTGGAATAATGATGTTAGAGAAGGTTTAGCCTGTTTTGAGGTGGATTTGTTCCTGGCATTAAGCAACAAACTTGCAGCTTGGGATACTCCTGAATCTGTTACTTTTTCCTACTACACCTGACTTCCTCTTTAGCTGTAAAGTGTTCTTTCACTACTTGGTGGTTCACTTTTCATGTATTCGCTGTTTCACGGTTTTTCAATAAACTCTAAAAGAATATTGTAAATCATTAAAAAAATACAATTTACAGCTTAAGGAAGAGAGGAAGGAGAAGCTGAAGGGAGAGAAAAGGAGCCCAAGCGGCAACAAGAGGAGAAGGAGGTGATTTATCAACACACGATTGGTTGATAAAGACTTAAAATACAGTACAACTACTAAAATAATGTATAAATATTAAAATAAACATAGTGTCCCTACTTCGTGGATTTTCACTTATTGTGGTGGTCCTGGAGCGTAACCCCCACGGTAAGTGAGGAAACACTGTAATCCCCTTTTGCTCACTTTTGCCTGAGCTTCTATGGCTATTTATTCCAGGAGGCTTTTTTTAAAAGTTTTGTCTTGTTTGAACTTCTTTTTGTATTTTATCCTCTTTTGTATTTGCTTTATTAACATTTTAAATACGTTTTTATTTTTGTAAAATTGTTTCATCATGATTTACCATAGAAAGGATAAATCTTTGAAACAAGTAAATATCTTCTAACATAACCTTGCTCTGTATTTAGTGAAGGATAGTGAGGTGATTAGTGTGAAAAGTATATTAGCCTTCACCAGAAGCAGATTCTTTTTAGTAAGAGTCTCAATGTGTTCAACCCCTTTTTGAGCATGATCTGTATTGATTTTAATTGGGTAATTATTATTGCTTGTTTTAGTTTTAGATAATGTTATATTGAGTTTATTTATCCTTATTTTTAGAATGCTTTTAATGTTCTAGTTTATTATTTTATGTTTGCACTGAATATATTTTGATTTTTAAAGGGATGTGAAATGTTGGAAGAAAAGAACTACAGCAATATTTAAAAATAAAGAGATGAAGAATAGGAAAGAGCTTGTGTCCTTCCAAGAAAAAAGCTTATCCATATTTCTCAGTGCACTTTAAGGCAGCAGATTTCTTAGTGCAAGTCAGTGCAGAGAAATTATCTACTAGAAAAAGCGAATTTATTGGAAGCCATGCAGTATATGAGCAAGATGTCTGAAAGTGTCAGAAGCAAGCATTTTTTTCTGCAGGGAGTTCTTAATTGAAGAATGGGCTTCTGGACTGCGTTGAAATTGGGGAGCTTATGTGTGAACAGAAAAATCAGATAGAAACTGTTTTGAATAGGATATACCGGTTTAAACAATGGAATTATGTACATGGACAACAGCTTGAGAATTTATACCAATATCTCTGTTGTTTGTGTTTTGTATCTAGCTAAGATTGAGTAATGATCTTGTTATTTGTGCAGAACGTTAAATAGAAGCCATGAAGGTACTTCATAATTATTATCAAACATGTTAGAAGTGTTGAAGATGTTCACACTGCTAAATTTTACTACACAATTATGTATGAAAACACATGTTGATGCTGAGAAATCCAAATGTAAACCAGGCTTTCAAACGGTTCAGCAGCTATCCTGTGACTGAAAGAGAGTGTAACCTCAGCCACTGAAATTAATTGCTAATCCATTGTTTATATGGCTCATACTAAACAATTTATAGCCTGTTCTGCACTGATCTTTTCCATGTGTTCATATATTCTTAATCCATGATTGTGTGAGCTAAATCTGACATTCACTCCAGGCATTTATCAATATTTCAGAATAATTGTGATGATAACGATGTCCTGCAATAAGCACTAAACATTGTGCATTGAGCTCTTCTCAGGTGCAGCCAAGGAAGTTCAAGTGTATCTCTGTAGCCATATGAGATGGGTTGTCTTTATCCCACATGAGTCTTGAGGTTCCCTGTGATTTATTCTTCTCACACTAAACTGTGCCTTATATTGACTTCATGAGTATAAGTTTTTAATAGCATAACACAGTACTATGCATTGTGGAGATATTTTGTAATCAGTAGTGGAAATATCATCTTTGATTAATTCTGCCCAAAAACGGCCTTTGGGTAGTCAAAACACCTACAAGCTTAAATTCTGCCAGGACATCAACGTTAATACTAATACACTTAAAAGCTTGTTTCTATGTATATTTACACAGAAGTAAGACTGGTTGAGTTAAGTGTAGATAGTACTTCATCTTTGAAAAAAAATGAATTGCTTGAATTACCTGAAACAAAGCTCAGTTTGAATATGTTGGGGGCAGAATATCTATTGGGGACAGGATTGAAATCGGATTCAGGAAGCCTCTGGTTTGAGCTTTACTCCGGCTTCAGTCAGTAACCTTAAGGTTACTTCATCCACCCTCTCTTAGGAGTCACTTCATCCACTCTTCAGTATTAACACTAGATTCCCTTAAAAATGTGATAAGGATTCTAAAGGTAGTGTGCATTAAGTACTCCATAAATGGATAATACAATCATAGAATAATAGAGTTGGAAGAGACCTCATGGGCCATCTAGTCCAACCCCCTGCCAAGAAGCAGGAAATCGCATTCAAAGCACCCCGACTGATGTCCATCCAGCCTCTGCTTAAAAGCTTAAAATGTTAAGAATGGCTGACTTATTTTCCAGAAGCAAAACATAAAGTGTTTAATTTTTTTAAAAAGAATTAAGTATATAAAGAAATACACCTGTGAGGTTTTTTTTTGTTGCTGCTTTATATCACACTATATTATCAGCAGCATGCTTTGATGTAAACCATCTAGGAAATTTGTGTTACTAGATAGCATTAAGCATTATGAATATACCTTGAAAATGATAAATCACAGTATAGCTAATTTTAAGGGGTCCAGTACTGACATACTGCCTTTAATTAGTATAAGCATTGTCCACATATATTCTCAAAAACCTTCTCAAAAGACTGAAATGCCCCCTGGAAAAAAAATGGGGGCTACACAAAATGTGTGTGTGTGTGTATAAAACCTACAGGTTTCTAGTGGTGTTTGGAGCAAAGTGATGGTCACAATACTATACTTTCCAGCTATCCCAATTAGGCAGGCAGGGACAATCTTAATTAATTCTTTGCAGTCCAACTTTGCACTGGCTTTTGAAATGTCTCAGTTTCTCTCTCTGCCTCTAGCTTCACTTATCCTTCCCTATGCTATCCAAAACTAAATATAGATACAGTAGAGTCTCACTTATCCAACACTCGCCTATCCAATGTTCTGGATTATCCAACACATTTTTGTAGTCGATGTTTTCAACACATCGTGATATTTTGGTGCTAAATTCGTAAATACAGTAATTACAACATAACATTACTGCGTATTGAACTACTTTTTCTATCAAATTTGTTGTTAAACATGATGTTTTTGTGCTTAATTTGTAAAATCATAACCTAATTTGATGTTTAATAGGCTTTTCCTTAATCCCTCCTTATTATCCAACATATTCACTTATTCAACATTCTGCTGGCCCGTTTATGTTGGATAAGTGAGACTCTACTGTATATATATAAGAGATAGAGGGGGGGCTGGCACTACACTTAAAAATGCACTTGTCCTGACTTACATACAAATTCAACTTAAGAATAAAATTACAGCACCTGTCTTGTTTGTAACCTGGAGACTGTCTCTACTGTCTTCTGACATTTAGTAAACATAATAGCCATCTTCACTTTACTATAACAGGGTTCAGATGTAGAACTGATAAAAGAGAGATGCTTATTCCTACTTCTGCCTACATGGTTTTGTCTGAGAAAATACAGAGAAATTATTCAAAATTGTTCCAGGTCCTGAACTATTGTTTGTCAGCTAATTTTTGCTTCCTTCAATCTTTTTTTTTTCTTCATGAGA
>NC_085844.1:37920440-37950440 GCF_035594765.1 Anolis carolinensis | reverse complement strand
TAGGCACTGGGAACTGGGAAGTCCTGGCCCTGGAGCGCTCTAACTGGAGATCAACTGTTACCAACAGTACTGTGGAATTCAAAGAGGCATGAATGGAGGGTGAAAGGGAGAAACGTGTCAAGAGGATGGCGCATCAAGCCAACCCTGACCGGGACCACCTTCCACCTGGAAATCAATGTCCGCACTGTGGAAGAACATATGGATCAAGAATAGGTCACAACAGTCACAATCACCCACCGCCAAGACCCTACACTTGGAAGGCCATCGTATTTGGACACTAATGATTGTCAATGGTAAATATTTAACAATACTGATAAAAGACAGTGATCATTTTTTACCTATTTTAGTGCAGGATAAATTGTTACATCACACTTGGGTTCCAAGTTATGACTATCTACCATTTTCCTCTGTTTTGTTAAAGAGACATGTTTGCATGTTGATTTTTTTTCATTTTCTTCAAGTTTTTCCTCTGTTAGTTCAAAGTTCTGCTATTCAGCTTGTTAACAGCACAGAGAGTTTTTATAAAGTGTTGTAGTGCCATTCAAGAATGTCGTATTTAGTAACCCTGACAATTGGTTTTGCGTAGGATATACTCATCCTAGATTTCACAGTAACATAGTTCATCTTTAGATTTCATAGGCATGTGCCTTTTTTCTTGAAAGGGAGAGATATAACCCAAGCAGATGGGGCAAAGGAGATCTTCAGACTTTCCCATTAATTAGTAAAGACCAATATCTTCTGAGACAGATGACATCCTCAATAGCACTCATATAGCTTGTAATGGACAATGTCTTCATCCATTGCAGCACTAGTTCCTGATCTATGTCACTGGGAGGTGGATAGGGTTCATAAGAAGATGATTTTTCCTGCTTCAGTTCAGCAGTCCGTTTTGGGTTTCATAATATGTCTTCTTACATCCTCTGTTTGTTCCTTCTTGATCAACTATAATGTTGATTACAGATCATTATGAAAGATTATGAAAAAGCTACCCCGGAGCTATTTTGGGAGAAGCTTTTAGGTAGTCTCTACAATGTTAACATGTGTTGTTTACTTATGTAAAGCTTGCCTTATCTGGTTGTTTCACTTCACATGAACATATTGTTAATAAAAAGCTTGCTGGCTCATGAACTTCTCTTCTTGTTTTGTGTGTTATCTGTATTATTTTTGTGTTATTTCTGCCTATGCTATCAAAATTTCTGTTCAAGAATTAATGTTCTATCTTTGTTAACTGAAATGTCTTGTTAATACATTATCTCATAAATCATATATTTGTATTGACCTAGGAATACTTCATAGCTACTTTTTTTGAATGCATATCTTTAGTGTTTGATACAAATATACAAAATAGGGATTTACACGAAGCATAAGATTTGTGTTGGACTCCACATTTTAAAAATGAAAAGACAACAAAAGGAGGTGTAGACAAAGGAGACCAAGAAAAAAAAATAAACGTTTAACAAAGAATCCGTTTGAACAAATTCAGGTTCACATAGCAGGGTGTCATGTATCTTGTGAATGGAAATACAGTAGAGTCTCACTTATCCAACATAAACAGGCTGGCAGAACGTTGGACAAGCAAAAATGTTGGATAATAAGGATTAAGGAAAAGCCCGTTAAACGTCTAATTATGTTACGATTCTACAAATTAAGCACCAAAACATCATGTTTTACAACAAATGGGCAGAAAAAGCAGTTCAATACATGGTAACATTATGTAGCAATCAATGTACTGTATTTACATATTTAGCACCAAAATGTCACAATGTATTGAAAACATTGACTACAAAAACATTGACTATTAACAAATTGACTACAAATAAAGAATTGCATAAAATGAACTTAGTAACAACATTATAAGAAGTTAAATCCGTAAAAAGTTCAGTCCTTGTTGCCTAGAGAAACAGTTGTGGATGCATGCGGGAGAAAGACTGGGTTGTATAATCCAGAACATTAGATAAGCAAAGGTTGGATAAGTGAGACTCTACTGTACTGTAAAGCAGTATGTTAAACATGAACTCATATGGTAGATTTATGTGCAATGTATCAACTTAAGTGAACTGTGATTAAGATACATTGTGGTCTAAAGATGGCTGTCAAGAAAAATAATAATAGAACAATGTGTGTTTCCTCCAATTCTAAAAACAAGGACACAATGGACAGTATTTAAAGAGCCACAGATCTAGTTCTAGGCAGCCCAAGGCATCCTGTTTCTCAGACAATTACTGCAAGCTACATGACAAGCTACACTTGAAAGTGAGGCAAGTCTCTTACGCATGTAACTTTGTAAACTTATGTAAAGATTTATTTCTCTAGCAGCATAATTTTGATATATAATAACAAAAAGGAGGATTCATGTACTGTTTTAGTGATAACAAAAAGGAGGATTCATGTACTGTTTTAGTGATAACAGTAGAAACTTTATGCTTGGGCAGTTAGGTTGAAATTATTTTTTGGTTTAAATAAAAATTACACAATATTAGAATTAATGAGAGCCAGTGTGGTGTAGTCGTTTGAGTGTTGATTGATGATTCTGGAAACCAGGGTTTGAATTCCCACATAGTCAAGAAAGTCATTGGGGGACCTTGGGCAAGTCACACTCTCAGCTTAGGGGAGGCAAAGGCAAGCCCTTTCTGAACAAACCTTGCCAAGAAAATCTATACTTTAGGGCTGTGGTAAGTCAGAATCAACTTGAAGGCATACAATAGTAAACTAAAATAAATACATCATAGGAAAATGGTTGCATGGTACAGGTTAACTACGTCTTTTCCAAAATGCTTGGGACTAGAAGTGTTTAGGAGTTTGTATTTGTTTGGATTTTGGAATACCTGTATTTGCATATTTGTACATAGTAATGAGATATCTTAGACCCCCTCTAAACATCCCTATAATGCAGTTAAACTGCATTATGAAACTGCATTACATGGCAGTGTAGATGGGGACCTAGAGATGGGACTCAAGTCTAAACATGAACTCCATTTATGTTTCATATGCACTTTATACACCTAGTGTGCAGATAAGTTTAGATACAATATTCTTAATAATTTTGTTCATGAAAGAAAGTTTGTGTACATTGAACCACCGGAAAGCAAAGGTCTCTCTATCTCAACACTCCCCCCTCCCACCCCAATGTGGACAATTGTGAAGTTCTTTGGATTTTGGAATTCTGAATAAGGGATTCTTAACCTGTACAAAGTCAATATTTTCCATTCACAGCATTGTGATTTTTGCCCTTTCAAAATGGTGTAGAGTAACAGGTAAACCCTTATTTATTTTCACAGGCAATATATATTTTAGTTTTTGTAAGATTCAGCTACTTTTTCAAGGTATCTGCCCCTATTCTTCCTAGTATCCTATATTGTTACAATTATCTGCTATTATAAGTCAGCTGAAGTCTAGTAGAGTGGGATGTGGCTGACCCAAATGGGGATAAAGTATAGTAAGACTGTACCTCAAAATAGTTGGAGATGTGTGTGTCCGTGTGTGTGTGTGTATATACAGACAAATATACACAGTTTGTGATAGTGTTTAGCCGGCGTGATTCAGCATATGACATATTGACCTAGAAATGGGTGAGAAGAGCTCCAATATCAATTCAGTTGTGATTTTGCCCAGTGGCCTCTATCGTGTAGCATAGGGAGGCACAATGTCATATTTGCTGTTTGGATTTCCAGTCCATGAAATGATATAATTAACAGGCTGGATTGGAAGGGATCCATGCATCATTCAAAGGAATTTTAATTTACATTAGTATAAAATTATGATCTCTCCTGGGTCTTCTGACAGCAACATATTTCTTAACCTTCCTGAGGTCTTTCAACCATGGGCATGCAATGGGGGAAAGGGAATGTGAGAGTCTAATTTCAGTTCTGATACTTAAGGATCCTAGAATTCAACCCAATGGCCTTGGTTTTGTTTTGTTTTTGTTTTTTAAAAAAATACAGTATAAACATTTCACATTTGTATTGTTGTTTGATCCACTTGTGTTGACAGGGCAACCCCAGGACACTTTGCAGAAAATGCTACTTTCTGACTCTCCCCATCCATATTCAAGGATAAACACATCTCCCTCCATGATCCACCTCAGAGGTTAAGATCATTGGGGGAGGCCCTGCTCTAGGTCCTACCTCCCCTTGCAAGTGCAACTGGTGGGGGATGAGAGACAGGGCCTTCTCAGTTGTCTTTGGAACTCCCTACCTAATGAAATCAGATTATCCCCCTCTCTGCCGACTTTCAGGAAAAAAACTTAAGACGTGACTTTGAGACCAAGCCTTCGACCAGTAATGGAAGCAGTGCAATAAATGATTACTAGTTAATATGATTGACAAATGGATAGGACTTGGATTATGATTTGGACTATGTGATTTTAATTTATGTTTTAATAACTGATTTTTTAATTGCTTGGATTTTAGTTGTATTTTGTATTTATTTGTTTTATGGACATATATGTGTATGGCATTGAATCGCTACCTGTTGTAAGGTCGCCCTGCGTTTCCTTCGGGGTGATAAGTGCGGGATACACATGTGGGAAATAAACACATAGCACAAAATCCAATTTTTAATCCCAAAGTGGGAAGACATAATAAATGGAAATTACATGGGCTCTCCTTGGTTTAATTAGTTTATTTCATTTGGTCACAATACTTTACTTTAATATCCAAGGCCTGTCAGATTATTTTGGTACCTGAGGTTGAAATACTAAGAAGTGTCTTATTTCAATGTTTATAGTATGAAATGCAAAAAACAAAAACAAAACAAAACAAAAAAACTTGCTGGCCTTTTCAGGCACCCAAACTGGAGGATTAAGGCTGGATCTGTGATATATACCTACAGATCCAAGTAGATACTTCTTCCCCTTGAAAGACTCATCTTTTCCCCGCTTTTAATAGGGCTGTGTTTTTTAAAAAATAAACTACATTAAAATCAGTTTAAAAGAAGAAAATAAACTCTTGCGTTTTATAAAGTGTCTCTTGTTTCTGCAGAACATGAACAAGACAGTGTTTATTGTAGTCAGAAATATTGTTGGCACAATATTGCAGAAGGGAAGACTATCTGGATTGTCTCAAAAGTGTTAGCTGCCCATTTACAGACAAGCAAGCTTTTAGTGTACAATTTAGGTCAATGGATTGAAGGGGGAAGATGTGTTTAGGCGACAGATTTTAAATCACCATAATATAAATATGCTTCCCTTTTCATTTGAAATTCGCTTTCTTTCAAGGTAATTTAGTGTAGCAGACATGCACTTATGGTTGTCTTTGTAATTTTAGGGATTAGGATAGTGAGGATTAAATGCTGACCCTTAATCTTCGATATCAACTTTAAGAGCAAAATATAATATGCAAATGGAATACATTCATTTTGTGTTTATACATTTTAATCTCTGTAATTTCGTTTTCAGAAGATGGAAACTCATCTTTGCCTTATTTATTTTGAATTCTGAAGCAAGATGCTATTTAAATCTTTATCCCTATATCTTAGAGGATAAATGTTTAGCTTTAGGGATTAAAACATTTTTCTAAAAAAAAAATAATGACTCTATGTTAACAACACTCATACATCTAGCTGAGAACTTGGTGGGTTGTCTTTTAAAGGGATCATTGAGTCTGACACCAGGCGAAGAAAACAATGGGTTGTGAGTGGATGGTATCATCCTATTTAATTTTGTTAAATCAGTGAATAGAATTTACATTAACAGAAATCAATCAGTTACTGTACCACAGATCAATTCTGGTTACTTCATTGTGTGCCTTCCTGTAAGTCTTAGACTTACTTAAAAGAACAGACAGCAAAATCATCAACAGACAGCATTTTATAGCAATTAAATATTCTACAGTTACTTGAAAAAAGAGTTTTAACAGCTATCACAAAAAGAAGCTAAATAAATTGACATATTTTTCTCCAGGAAATGAGCTAGACCCTGGTGATCTAAATCTTTGGTTCCATCCCCCAGCCTTGTTCCATATTTAGCTTTTTGTTCTTCTATAAATAAATTGGAAGCCAACGAGAAGCAATGTTGTCCTCATAGCCACACTATGTTTTTAGTGTGGTGTTTTAGTGCAATAGAATCCTGGGAAAGACTATACAGTATGACCCCCGTATCTGCAGAACCGGGATCTGTAGTTTCATTTATCCATGTGTGACGAGATGTGTTACCTCTAGGTATTACATAGGCCATTCTGCATGATATTCTTGAACTGAAAGTCTCTGATTGCAATAGGGTTTGCTATTATCCATGGTTTCATACATTCACATGAAGTCTGGAAACATCCCTGTCGTACTGTTTATGTAATGTATAGAGTCTGGCCCATAGCGTTTTTGATGCCCGGAGCAAAGGATAAAATGGCTTATGTATAGAAATCAACCAGACAGATATATGAATCTTACATCAATAATGACAATGTGGCAATGTCCTCCAGCACAATGAAGCTATTTTAGGAGATGCTAGAAAGGCTGCATGGATTTCACTTTATCTGTACCTATAGTAGTACACACTCAGGTATTCTTAAATCACTTCAAACATTTCTCTATCATAAATGTAGGAAGCAAAGGCAACAGGTTCCCTTGGCTGCAAATTATTGAAGAGCTCAGTCCCATCAGTAGTAATGTATGCAACTAAGCTCAAATCACCTGTACAATTTCTGTACATTTTATAGCATACTTCTTTTTATCTAACCCACTGAAAGTCTATTTTAAACAGACTAAAAAAGAATAAATGACTACTTTTCTGGTTTACAGGTAAAACTTATTAAAATTTAATATTGAAAATATAGTAAAATATTTAAATTTATTTAAAATTGCCCATTTTAATTATAAGCAAGATAATCATTTTTCCTTTGACCTAAAATCTTACAATAAGTTATCTGATGAATTCTGTGCTATGATAGGCAAAAATAAAACACATGAAATTGCTTTCTTAAGAAATATTTGAGCATCAAACAACAGGAAAAATAAAACCAATTCATATAACTGCCTTTACTTCCACATTTATTTCTAGATTGCAGTCTATACTTTCTTATAAATGCATACCTTTACCTGACCTATTTGGTCTATGCTTTGAAACTTCTAATTCATGAAACGAATTTCCCTCACAAATTTATTTACCAGAGAGAGTGCACACTTAAAATACAACAGATAGTAGGAGACTTCAGTTAAGAAACTAACCCTTAGATCCCTATGTATCCACAACTTTTTAATTATCTTGTACCATTGATCTCAGTTCCTGATTCTTTTCATTTTATTAAACTGGAAGTCATTTATCTCAGAACAGCCAACATAATACCAATAATCCAAAAAAGCAATAGAGTATGCTGATGTTTAGAGATATTTATAAATAGTGTTTTTAAAAGTTAGTGTTTTTATGTTATTTGAGTTTAGCATGTAGTCTTGTCTTAACCAGTTTTAATGTTATTCATTAAAAGGTCTGCTTTTGTTAAGGTTTTCAAATAAGATATAACTACAACTTATGAAATCATTAACATAAAAATCCTATCTCTGAGTAGACCTAAATCCTCTTATCCAGTGAGAGTAGAATGCTGGAATAATGCCAAAACAACTTTAAAAATCACCAGCTATTGGAGGTACTTGGCTAGTTGAAGGGACTCGGTTTGGTGAAATTGGGAGAGCATGAGGCTATACCACATGATAATGTTTTACTATCCATCAGCTGTGTACCAGCACCACAGAAAGAGATACCGTGTTTCCCCAAAAATAAGACAGTGTCTTATATTAATTTTTGCTCCCAAAGATGCACTAGGTCTTATTTTCAGGGGATGTCTTATTTTTCCATGAAGAAGAATTCACATTTATTATTGAACAAAAAATGAACATTTATTATATACTGTACAGTAGTTGTCATCACAAACCAGCATAACCAGACAAACTGAATCCTATCAAGAATTTCTTGTTACTACCTATATTTCCATGTACAACACTCTATGATACGTACATTTACCAATCCTACATGCTCTGGTGTTCTGTTCGGCGGGCATGCTTACAAACAAAAACTTTGCTAGGTCTTACTTTCAGGGGAGGCCTTATATTTAGCAATTCAGCAAAACCTCTACTAGGTCTTATTTTCTGGGGATGTCTTATTTTAGTAATCTCACCCCGTGGGGTCAAAATGATCACAAGAACCGTGAGCAAAAATCTCAGAATCACACAGGGGAACCTAGTGAATGACTTGCGGAGAACTGGGACCAATGTCACTAAGGCTACCATCAGTAACACACTACGCTGCCAGGGACTCAGATCCTGCCATGCCAGACATGTCCCCCTGCTTAATAATAAATAATAATAAAATAATAATAAAACTTTATTTATACCCCGCCACCATCTCCCCAATGGGGACTCGGGGCGGCTTACATGGGGCCACGCCCAAAACAATACAATGTAAACAGCATATAAAAGAACAGCACACCACAATACAGTAAACAATACAGTAAATAATATCCATTACAAAATAAAACAAGGAGACAATTAAAAACAAGGGCAGACCACATGAACATTAAGTTAAAACTCGGGGTGAGAAAGACATAAAAATAAAAACCACAGCGAACAGGGTCATAAGGGAGTGGGGTATTCTGGAGGTTAGATATTAGGGGGAGCAACGGAAAAGAAATATAAAATGGTTACTCTCCAAAAGCGCAGCGAAAGAGCCATGTTTTCAAGTCTTTCTTGAAGGCTGCTAGTGTGGGGGCTTGCCTAATCTCCGCGGGCAGAGAATTCCACAACGTGACTCTACGAAGCGAGAGGGGACGTTCGGGAGTGATCGTGTCAAGTGCCCTAGCCAGCTCACTATTATAGCGATCAGCCAGGACATCGACAGGATCGCCAGTCTCCAGAACAGGAAGATCCCCAAGAGACCTCAGAAGTCCATCCGGATCCATCAGCCTCCTGGGGCGGACCATCTTAGTGGGTCCACCACCCCTGCGGAGATTAGAAGACACGGCCAGGACATGTCTGGGGCCGACTGAAGTTTGCTAGAGAGCATTTGGATAATCCAGAAGAGTATTGGAAGAATGTCATATGGTCAGATGAAGCCAAAGTAGAACTGTTTGGCAGAAACACAACTTGTCGTGTTTGGAGGAGAAAGAATGCAGAGTTGCATCCAAAGAACACCATACCTCCTGTGAAGCATGGGGTGGCAACATCATGCTTTGGGGCTGTTTCTCTGCAAAGGGACCAGGGTGACTGATCCGTATGCATGAAAGAATGAATGGGGCCATGTATCGTGAGATTTGGAGTGCAAACCTCCTTCCATCAGCAAGGGCATTGAAGATGAAACGTGGCTGTGTCTTCCAGCATGACAACAATCCCAAGCACACCGCCAGGGCAACGAAGGAGTGGCTTCGTACGAAGCATTTCAAGGTCCTGGAGTGGCCTAGCCAGTCCCCAGATCTCAACCCTATAGAAAACCTTTGGAGGGAGTTGAAAGTCCGTGTTGCCCAGCGACAACCCCAGAACATCACTGCTCTCGAGGACATCTGCATGGGGGGAATGTGCCAACCTTGTGAGGACTTACAGAAAACGTTTGACTTCTGTCATTGCCAATAAAGGATATTGGATGAACATTTGTTATTGACCAAACACTTATTTTCCACCATAATCTGCAAATAAATTCATGAAAAATCAGACAAAGTGATTTTCTGAATGTTTTTTCTCATGTTGTCTCTCATAGTTGAGGTCTACCTATGTTGTCAGTTACAGGACTCTCTCATCTTTTTAAGTGGGAGAACTTGTACCATTGGTATCTGACTAAATACTCCCCCCCCCCCCCACTGTAGTCTCTCCCAACTATGGTTTTATTATTCTAAGTCCATGTGGTTATGATGTGAACATCAGGACTAGTGGGGGACAGTTCAGTTGGAAGGAACCCTGGGTGTATGTCACATTGCTGATAACTCATCTTCGGTATATATGTAGATTTTGTATTGTTGTCCTTATTGCTAGTTAAGTACAGAATTACAGACTGGAAGTAAATTTGCGTTAAACAGGCATGGGACCCTAAGTGGGTTCCAGTGGTTGCTAAATTGTATGGATTTTCTGAATCAAGCTAGATTGTTCCATATAATTTTGAATGTATTTTAAAATCATTTTGGTTTTTTGACTCCATATGCCAGTTTATATTTTTGTATTTATTAAAATGTTTATATTTGCCCCCTATAGCCAAGGATCTCAAGGTGAAATCCACAATTAAACAGTTTAAAACAGTAACATTTACATCACAGAATTTGACAGATTAAATAAGTTTAAAAAGTTAAAATAGTTTACAACCATGTATGTGTGTATTTACCTTTGAAATACAGCAATTAGGCTTCTAAAAGCTTCAATAAAAATTCATGTCCTTAGGTGCTGGAATGAAGCCAGCATTGGTGCAAGTCAAGTCTCTGAGGGGAGAACATTCTACTCTGAGTGCCACATTCAAGAAGACCTTTCCCCACATCCTGCCTTTTTATTGCCTTCACCCAAGTCTTTAGGCATGTATAATAAAAGGAGCTCCCTCAAATATCAAGATCCCAAGTAGTTTAAGACTTTGAATGCCATTGTAAGCACCTTGAAATTGTATTGTTAAATTTATAACACTGACACAATTTAGAGTGCTAAACAGTTTCAAACAGTGATTTTTTTATCATCACTAGGATTAAATATTTCTGTAAAACTATTATATAATTTTAAAGAAATTACAATAGAAACAGGGTTTTGTAGATAAAAATATATTTATTGCATAGGATCACAGCTTAGAATAGAAGCAGACATACCTTTCTCCTATAAATCATGAAAAAAATGTCAAGTGCTGCATTGCCAAAGGTATATTTCTTTTAGCTCAGTAGTGATCACTTAATATATTTTGTAGGGTGTTGGTTCAGTTCTCTGGCCCAAGTCTAGGCAAAGCTGGCATGTGTTTAGAGGAATCTAAATCCATCAGCCATTTATAACATCTTCTCTACCTAATGCTCTAAAGGTTCAAAAAGAGCAATTTATCAGTAATTAATCTGACATCATATTGCCTTTAAAAGGTTTAAAAAGTATTATGAAAAGTATAATAAAGACAAACTATAAGTTTATTCTTCAAAATATGTAGTCCTCTAGATAGCACCTACAATGTTTTATTAGCAGCTATTCTTTAACATAGTTGAATAATAGCTAACATTCAATTTTAAAGGGATTTGAAGAGCACTTTTTAACATTGCTCCAAATCAAATGTGGACCTGAAAACTTGTTAACATTTTCCCTTTCCAACTGGTATATATCTTCTATAGGTCTTGATTCTGTAGTAGGAAGGATGATATTAGTAGACGATACCTATAAAGACAGGTTATGGAAGAATTTTCACTTGTTTTTCTACTTGGCTTATATATTTCTTCACGACACGTTATCTGTATTGCCAGCGTCTATGAATGATGGCATATTTTAAAGTTTACTTAATTTTGTACCTCAGTTGGATTTCACAAAATAGTTTGGATAAGATAGGAAAAAATGATTGGGCTGAATAGGAAGAATATGATATCTTAAAACAAAGTTCTGCTGTGTACAAGGATGCCCTTCCTTTTATTCCTAGATATACTTGCTTTCTTCTTTTAATCCTAATCATGGAACATCTGTATGCCACTAAAGTTTACCTTACCTCTTGCCTTTGTTTTCCTAAGTCAAAGTCTATGCAGGACAATAAGGTCCTAGAATCAAACAAAGGGTTGGAAGAGAACACAAGGGACATTCAACCTAACCCCCTGACATACAGAACACACAATCTAAATACCCCTGACAGATGGCCATTTTCTCCAGGTTGGGCATCACTTTCTTTTTGGGAGAAAACTGTGATAAATAGGTGTTGAGTTGTTCTGATTTTTCTCTGTCTCGGTTTAACATTTCTCTACCTTCTCTAATCAGGCCCTACCATTTCCTTGTTCTTCCTTTAGCCAGGGACATAACCAAAATAGTACTGTTTGTTGTTTTTCACCTCTCCAGAAAACCTGAACTCATTCTGAGTGTTAGCTGTTCTGACATTTTTCCAATACATGCTGACTACATGTTTGAATGCCTCTTTGATGATTTCCCCCATTATCCATTTTTTTGTACATGTCTCTTCTAAATCTTGGCTCAGTTGAAAGTTTTTTATGTATCAGTCCTGATTTCTTTAGACATCTCCTATTCTTACTCCTTGTTTGGAACTGTTCGAAATTGTGCCTTTTATGGCCCCATATACACTGCCATTATAATGAAGATTGAACTGGATTATATGGCAGTGTAGACACATTTAATCCTGTTAAATTCAGTTCAGTTTGCCTTGTATGAGTCTAAACTGACCATATAATGCGGTTCAAACTGTCATCCATCATGAATCCCCTTCCTTTTTATTATTCCAGACCATAGGAGCACATCTGGTGTTTCCCAAAGTTTACTCAAAGCAGTCCTCTTAAGAGGCAGAATGTGTATCTGTCTATGCTTGACTTCCCCTTCCCACTATATAACAAATTCAAGTGATATTTAATTTATAACCAGAAATATTAAATAAGTATAGTCCTCAAGCTGGACACATGGCACCACTATACTGATAGTTACCGTCCTTCCAGACTTCTAAAATTAGAAGGGAAGTTCCAACTAGTTTATCTTGAGGGATGAGAAAATCTTTACGTTTAAAACACGAGTTACTAAGTAAACCCTATCATAAGGGGATACTACTTTTTCTACATGGATGGAGAATATCTAGCCTATGAAATCAATTTAGCCTGCCAAGTCAGCCCATCTTACTTAAGAATTTAGATCAATTTTCTTAGAAAAAATGAGGAGAGAAGGGAGCAACTGACCTGGTGCTCTGAAGCGACTGTTTGGTTACTTTTTTCCTCCCTCACCTTCCCCACAGGTGGAATTTAATAGCACCTCCAAGGAGGAATGGGAAAATAATGATGCTCCAAAACTGCTTAAATTACCAGCAGGGTGTCTTTCACCTTCTTTGCCCTAATTTTTAAACTGGAGGCCTAAAATATTTTTAGAGTTAGGAGCAGAGGTTCCACGCCGTTACACCATTTCTCTCATGGTAGGCCTATGGGGACATTCAGCTTATGATCCATCCAAACTTCCCCAACATTGCCTTAAAGTTCCAGTGACATGTTGGAGGGAAGCAGCATTTATCTATGACAGAGGATGAGTTGGAGCTAATTGTTAAGTTGAATAAATGCCCTTGTGAGAATATGCTCTTTTTTTTTTTTTACAAAGTGATAAAATGATTGAAGGTGTCTCTAGTAAAAGTAATAAAATTACTCCTGTTACTGTGGGCAATAAAATAGAAAGAGATGGTTGTTCGAGATTTTATCTTTCAGGTATTAAACATATATTTCTCCACGACTCAAACAGAATGTTAAATCAATGGAATAACCATGATTAAATCAAGAATTGGATTAAAATATTGAAAGCTAGAACCTTAGAAAATTTAATTTTGGAGTAAAACCTATTGGATCCACTGGGGATTATTTCTGCACACACATTCATAAGATTGCACTCTAGAACAGGTTGTTGAAATATCATAACATTACATATGTACATTTTAAATTTGTGACTTTCGGTCGACACTTGCTTGGTGATTTGACATGTTTGCTTCATATAAAGTAACATCTGCAAATACAGTAAGATGGCAGTATATTTAATCCTGACATTGCTGGCTTGTTTTCTCTGCTTTCTTCAGACCCCTGAGTTTAAAATTAATGTTATTTTTAACAGCTATTTATAAGGCTTCCAAGTCTCTGCATGTCTGGAAAGCAGATAATGGCAGTTCATATTTTTTTATCAGACTGATAATGTGTTATTAATTATTTTTTTAAAATAGTAGTCCTACCAGATTCCTAAGTTTTGTCCCAGGTCTGAAATTTTATGAGAACCAGACTGTACATTCCTCTCTTGTTAGACAGTATTATTTTCAGAGATGTTAACCTGTTAGTGATTAACCAAGATTGGTGTCTTGAATGCTTGCGGTATCAGAAAGCCTTCCCCTGAGGACTTTTACAATCCAAGGAGAATTTCCACATTTGCACTTAGATAAGATGTACTAACCTTTGTCTTTTTCTTTTTTTTAAAAAAAAAAGGGAAAAAATCAGGGAATGGAAAATTTGCCTCTATAAAACAGTATTTTTGTCAAGTAATTCTCATGGATATTAGCAAGAATTAAGTTTTGTTCCTGAAAGTGTTGTTGTTTTCTCTTCATAATATTTGTTGATTTTTGTATGTCTGCCAGCCAAAAGTCATAAAACACCGTGACAAAAGGTTTTTTAAAAAAAATAAAAAATAAAAAATAAATATCAAAAACAAATGATACCCCCTCGGACGTGGCTCAGAAGTCAACCTTTTAACTCCCCCCCCCACAATGTCCCCCATCCCCTTAACCTTTGTGTGTGTGTGGATCCCTTCCCCTTTTTCTCCCTCCCCCTTTTCTCTCCCCTCCTCTTTTCCCCCCTCCTCCTCTTTCTCCTACCATCCCACTTCCTTTGTAAGAGCCCCACTCACTCCCCCCTTCCTTCCCCATGTATGTATGTATCTCTGGAATTTTACTATGTGTAAAAAAAAAACCAACTTAATAAAGATTATTTAAAAACCAGGTCAACGCTGGCCTTTTCACAGAATGGAATATTACTATTTCCTGTCCCCCCCCCTCTGTACATATGAACAGAGAGTTGAATTGAAGTTTGGATGGTGATAGGTTGGGCAGAAAATCTGCAAGTTCTTTTTCCTGAGAAATATAACAAATCTGCTTTTGAGCTCCCTAAGCAGGAATGTGCAGGCATCATGCTTGTGAGCGATCTCACAAGCCCATAGAAAGACAGGCATTCTAAGTCTTTCACTTAGAATGTGTCAATTTGCTTCTGACACAATAAAAAGTACCTCCTATATCTTAGGTGAGATGCATAACAAGGGAGCATGTTTGCAGTACAAATTTCCACTGCCACAATTGTTCTAAAGGATCTCATTTGGCGAACACCTTGAAAGCAATCTCTCCTTTTCTTGCCCATCTAGAACAATTTGCTCCATGTTGGTTTCCACAGCATTCGGTCCATCTACTTGGGCTCTTAAGCAATCCTTTCTCAAAACATCTTCTTGTTCTGCAGGTCTTTGGGAAACTATGGACTAACCAGTTTCTGAACTGGCTGTTTGATCTTGAATGCACTCCACCTTAAAGAGATCCCTTAGTACAGTGGTTCTCAACCTGTGGGTCCCCAGATGTTTTCGCCTTCAACTCCCAGAAATCCTAACAGTAGGCAAACCGACTGGGATTTCCGGGAGTGGTAGGCCAAAACACCTGGGTACCCACAGGTTGCGAACCACTGCCTTAGTACCAAGATGATTCCATGTATCAAATCTCAACAGACTGTGTATAAGAGACACATGAAAAAGAAGAGAGTGTAGGATCCTGACATGACTTGTCAGCGCTCCCAGGTATTGCCACACCACAGCCTGAGGTTGTTTCCTCAAACTTCTGTTCAGTAGGAACCAATTCAGCAAACGCAGGAAAGAATAACCTTCTGCTTCAATTTCTATCTGGTTTAGACAGTCATATGGAGTGCTCAGCTAGTGTTATATGCCTGAAAACAATCAATCAAACTACAGGAAAGGAGATTCCATCTGAACATCAGGAAGAACTTCCTCACTGTGAGAGCTGTTCGGCAGTGGAACTCTCTCCCCCGGACTGTGGTGGAGGCTCCTTCTTTGGAGGCTTTTAAACAGAGGCTGGATGGCCATCTGTCGGGGGTGCTTTGAATGTGATTTCCTGCTTCTTGGCAGGGAGTTGGACTGGATGGCCCATGAGGTCTCTTCCAACTCTACTATTCTATGATTCTATGATTCATTGCAAGCAATTGTCATTGGTAAAGTGTCAGAAAATGAAATTCTTGGCTCATTCAACAATCTCTCTGAGGAGCATTGTGGAGTGATCATGTTTCTGCAGGTTTAGGCATTCAGGTTGGCAATTCCAAAAATCACCTCATGCCATGCTCCTGGCTGTAGTGGAAAGGCTTTGACTTTAATTTACCCCATTATTATCAACCAGAAAGCTCTGGACATTCTCTGGATGTCCAGAAATGACTTCTGGTTGAACTTAGGGTTTTAGACCAATGTAGATTGGACCATAGTTATAAAGAAAAGCACTGATTTACTCAATGGCTAACATATTTTAGAAAAGTGAAGTTGTTCACTTATTTGTTTCTTAATGTTTTAAAAAGCAACAGTATCTGAAAATTAAAGTGTTCAAACATTATTGTATGCTTTTTCTTTGGTGACTTTTATCATTTAATATTAGGCCTTAAAAAACCAATAAGTTATCAATGTCTTCAATTAATAATGGTACTTTCTCTTGCGAAAACAATTCTAGCGGAGGTTGTAATATAAGTAAAAAGCTTATCTTCTTGTTCAGTCAATTGTAAGTTTAAGTCTGTAAATCCTAATAGATAATACTCTGGTTTTCTTATAAATGTTCTTTTTAAAATCTTTTGTGATTCTTCATGAATCTTCATCCAAAACTTTGTTACTTCTTTACAAGTTCACCATATGTGATAGAAGGAGCCAACTTGTTCTTTACATTTCCAACACTTATCAGAAACTGTTTTGTACATTTTGACTAATTGTTTTGGTGTAGTATACCATCTGTGAAACATTTTTATCCAGTTCTCTTTCAAATCTATTGCATATGTATATTTTAATTTTTTGCTCCACATTTGTTCCCATTCTTTCATTTGAACTGGCCTTCTTAAATTTTGGGCCCATTTTATCATACAATTTTTAACCTGTTCCATTTCAGTCAGCCAGGTAAGTAATATATTATAAATATTTGATATTACTTTCTTTTCTAATTTTAAAATCCTATCCCAAATCGCCTCTTCCCAACTAAAACCTAATTTTTTATCTTGGAAAAAAGATCTTGGAATCTTTGTTGATAACAAGAACATGAGCCAACAGTGTGATGCAACAGCTAAAAAAAGCCAAGGGAATTTGGGCTGCATCAGAAAGAGTACTGTGTATATAGAGTATAGATCGAGGCAAGTCCTGGTGCCTTTGTATTCTGCTTTCGTTAGACCGCACCTGGAATGTGTCCAGTTCTGGGCACCACAGTTTAAAAGAGATATTAACAACCAGGAAAATGTCCAGAGGAGGGTGACTAAAATGACCAGAGGTCTAGAGACCATTCCCTGTGAGGAGCATCTTAAAGAACTGGGTATGTTTAGTTTGCAGAAGAGAAGATTGATAGGAGACCCGATAGCCTTGTATAAATATGTGAAAGGGTGTCATGAGGAAGAGGGAGCAGGCTTATTTTTTGTGCCCTTGAAACTAGGTATTGGAGCAGTCGGTTCTGCCTCAAAGTGTGGTGGAAGCTCCTTCCTTGGAAACTTTTAAACAGAGGCTGGGTGTCCATCTGTCAGGGATACTTTGCTTTTCTACATGGCAAGGGGTGGGACTAGATGGCCCATGTGGTCTCTTCCAATTCTATTATTCTATGATATCAAACAATCATGAAAGTGATAGTAAAAAGTTACAAAAATGGATTAGTGAAAAATACAATTAGTAAACAAAATAAAAATGATAATACTGCGGAGATTTTGAAAGATAAAAGACTTCACACATAACATCGTCAACAGAAAATGCTCCATATGTATATGCTGCCAAATCTGGACTTAGTGAGTATATTGAGGTGTCCACATTTGCTGATGGCAATAAATTGTTTAGTATGTTGAGAACAAAAAGAATTTGTAAAGATTTCCAAAATAATATCATAGAATCATAGAATCATAGAATAGAATCATAGAATAGTAGAGTTGGAAGAGACCTCATGGGCCATCCAGTCCAACCCCCTGCCAAGAAGCAGGAAATCGCATTCAAAGCACCTCCGACAGATGGCCATCCAGTCTCTGCTTAAAAGCCTCCAAAGAAGGAGCCTCCACCACAGTCCGGGGAGAGAGTTCTACTGCCGAACAGCTCTCACAGTGAGGAAGTTCTTCCTGATGTTCAGGTGGAATCTCCTTTCCTGTAGTTTGAAGCCATTGTTCCGTGTCCAAACTGGGGAAATTGTTTTGCAATGGTAATGAAAAATTTAGTGAAAAGAAGTTTAAAAAACCTATTCCTGCTGGAGCCAAAAACCCAACCTTTATATATTCACTGATGAGATGTGAACAGGCAGCAATTGATCAAGGGATCTTGGGGTCATGGCTGATATTTCAAAATTCTAATGAAAATGATATCTTTGTGAAAGTGTGCGGTTGCGGCATGTGGTGGGAGGAAGCGAATTCCAACCTGGACATAATTAGAAAAGGAATCTGAAATAACACTGCTAATATCAAACTGCATGTCCTTGGTATGAACACATCTGGAATACTGTGTACTGTTGTCATCACAGAACTTTAAAAGTATGTTGTTGTTATTATTATTATTATTATTATTATTATTATTATTATTATTTTAAGATGAACAATGAGAAAGTTGGATGTATGTGCATACCACATATTTATATCATTGCATATCTGAGTTGTCCTCAGATGGCTCTTAATACTTTTCTGGTGGTCTTTTGATGCAAAGCTCTGCTGTGGGGTTGTAGTGATGCCATTGTCCTATCTCAGCAGTGGGATTTAAAATCAATTGGTACTTGAAAAAGCATGTGCTAAGAGAGGTAGGAAATAGAACAAAATACAGCCTTCAAAACAATCAAGAGCATTTTTTGATCCAGTCCTATATTTTATCAAGTCAGACAATTCTGTTACTCTTACATTTTCCCTGTGACTGGCCATCATGGTAGTATTTATTTATTTGTTTATTTTATATTCCACCTTTCTCCCTGTGCAGAATCCAGCACTTTAGAATTTTAGGCAGATGTCTTTCACATCACCTGTTTTCTAATCCTTTTTTGTTGGTGGTGATGTATGAAAAAAATATGTTCTGACATTGACCTGTTTGGCATCTGCTTTGGATATCTATTACATTCAAAGAGTGGATCTGTTTGAATGTAATAGTAAATACTAGTTAAAGGCTGTAAATAATAGCACTATTAGCAACAAGTTCCTTTTCCTAAATTATGTGATTGGGAAAGTCAGGGGTTGTACAAGATTAGTGTTTTGTTTTGCTTTCCAAAACTAAACACTACTTTTTTTGTTTTGGAAAGCAAAACAAAACACTAATCTTGTACAACCCCTGACTTTCCCAATCACATAATTGGTGGTGAACTCTTATCTCAATTGTTTAAATTGTATGTATGTATGTATGTATGTATGTATGTATACACACGTTTAAGTAAGAGCTGTACACTGGGTAGAATTGATTGCTCACATCTTTGCACCCAGCAGTTCTAATTCACAGGCAAAGCAATGCAGTGCAGCCAGTTAGCACTCATAGTTTCTGGAGTACCTGGAGTGTCATGTTGCTGATCTGTTCTAGGAAGTAATGTTTCCACAGGTAGCCATTCTTGCTGTTGTATTCTGTCACTGTCTCTGTATATTAGAACTGCTGAAAGGCAAGAAACGGAATATCCACAATCTGGCATTTCTGTCATTTGCATAGGACCATATTTAAAGTATGTGCATGCACTTAGACATGCAGAATATTATACGGCAATCTCATGTCATTAAAGTGGAGTGTTATAACTTATAACACAATTACCTCTCCCTCTTAACTAGCAACATAGCATTTTACTTTTCAAAATAACATTTCAAATTCTGAACAAAGTTTAATATTCTGAGAGTAGGTCTTTTGATGCAGCTGCAAGCAGGTCTATTTTAGAGTGACATGAATATGCTATATTAGCCAAGTTTAGATGAACTCTGACAATCACCCACTTAGTGTCATCGGTGAAAAATAGCCAAGTGAAACCATATTCTTGATACTGCCTTGTTTAACCATAGTTAAGATTAAACACAGTTTAAATTTTGATTGTAAGGAAACCTGCATTTCATCTGTAACATATGTGTGAGTTTACAGTCTTCACTTGTAGTTTTGGATTATGTCTGAAGGTATCCAATCTCATTTTATACACCATCTATACACATAATAAAAGTGAAAATCTGTATGCGTGTATGTGGTTGAGGTGTCCACTTACACAGACAGCCTCTGGCTTTCACAAACAGCTTTAATCCAGAGTGCTGAGAAGCCACCAAAGCCCTCCCTTAAAGGACATTGCAGGTTACAGCGAGCCACATCCCAGGGTTCTTTTCTCTCTCAATTGGTGTAGAATTTGCATGACCCCAATCACTACCTCTCCCTTAACCCTCTCCTCTTCTTTTCTATGGCACACAGTAACTGAACATACTATAGAGAGAGGTTTGGGGAGTTGTAGGAACTGGAATATATAGTCTACCATCAATCTAAGAGTATTCTGAACCCCACCAACAATGGACGTGTAGCTAATTTGGCACACAGACCCTACATGGCCAACTTTGCATACTGGCAGGGTTTGGGGGTGATTGACGTTGACATCCAGGAGTTATAGTTCACCCGTATTCAGAGAACACTGAACCCATCTGATGACGGATCTGGAGCAAACTTGGCACACAAATTCAACATGGCCAACTGGGGATACTGGTGGACTTTGGGGGTTATTGACTTTTAACTGTTGGAGTTCTAGTTCACCTGTATTCTGTGAGCACTCTGAACCCACCAATGATGGATCTGGACCAGACTTGGCACACAGATCCAAAATGGCCAGCTGTGCATACAGGTGGTGTTTGGGGGTGATTGCCCTTGGTATATGGGAGTTGTAGTTCACCCTTATCCAGAGACCACTGAACTCAGCCAATGATGGATCTGGATCAAGCTTGGCACATAGAGCCAACATGGCCAGCTGTGCATACAGGCCTGGTTTGGAGAGGATAGACCCACGATTCTGGGAATTGCAGTTCACCCACATTGTTATCTGTTTTCTAATGGGAGCATTTATACAAAACTAAATCAAAGACTGGCTTTTTTCTAATGAATAGTGTTACTAATTAATTAAATGATACTACCTAGGACCCCAAAACAAACAGTGCCTTTTTCTAATAACCCAGGCACCGCTGGGTACCCAAGCTAGTATGTACATTAAGTTGCATATGTCCCAGTTTGTGGCAAATTATACTTTACCCGTTTGCCAAAATAACAAATTACAGTTTGTAAAAAAAAATGGATAAGAGCCTATATCTCTAAGACTTACATCTCTATATTTATCAGTATCAAATCATTCACTCTGAGAAAGTTGAATCTGCTGTGATTTTCTAGTATGTATACATACTTTGTACATTTGGTGGCAGTGGTGAGGGTTTGGGATGTGTACATGCTGTAAGAAATCATATGTTCATAAAATAGAAACATATTCTTTTAAAAAAAAGTTACAAAATTTCCCATTTTATATGACTACTTGGTAAAACTACAAGGAAATATCAAAAGGATTAATACTAGCCACAAACTATTCTCAGTTTCTGTTTAATTATCTGAAATTGCTCAAAATAGCATAGTCTGTTCTCCAAATCAGACATTCAGGTTTGGGATTTTGAAGAAGTAGAATGCATCTTCCAACAGTTGAATGAGAGAAAGCAAGGAATGCCAGGTGCTGTAGACTGTATTTCAACAGAAGGCAATGGCAAACCATCTCTAAGTATTCCTAGCGTAAGTACTCCCATCCCTATGAAATACATCAGGTATTCAACATTAGTTGACAGTCATTTTTATTGAAAATTATGGTACAAGTTAATTAGCATAAAATAAGCCTATTTTCAATCTTTTATAAAAGTGATAGATTTCACGAAGCTATTGTTCATCTTAAACACCTGATCAATGTTATTAGAATAATATAAACAATTTTGTCAGACTAATATTGGTAATATACATGGCAATACATAATGTTAACAGAGTTTCAAAAAGATATGTGTATTATTATTATTATTTTAATTAATAATAATAATAATTTATTTGTTGACCAGTCATATGACCATTTCAAAGTGCAACACAAATAAAAACAAGGCAAAAGGGATGGGAGGACAGCAGCTGACCTTCTGTTTGCCGTCAAAATCTTATTTTCCTGATTCTTCTTTCAGGAAATGTGCTCTTTTCTTGATAGCTTTCAGGATAAAAAGGCTTACTCTGTTTATGGTGGATCTTTCTCATCCTTGTAAAAGGAATGTCAAAAGATCATTTCTGTTGGGGGACCTAAAATTAGATAGTAATGGATGTAAATATCTGTGTCGAAGTTCAGCATATGCTGGGCAGTCAATCAAAAAATGTTCAATATCTTCCACTATTTCTTCTTCCCAGACACAAAGTCTCTCATTTCTTGGGATGTTACAGTAGCAACCAGTTTGCATCATAATACCAAGTTGTTCAAACCTAGCCCTGGTATATATTCTTCTTAAAGGTAACGGAATTGGAATAGTCAGATAGTGTTCTAAATGAATACTCATTTTGTGGGAGGCTAAAATCTTCGTGGCAGAAAACCTACCTATACTTGCTAGTTCCAATTGAGCATAGATATCATGAGTGCGTTGCAGGAGCACTTGTTTTGCCCTAGGTCCTAGATCATTCAGAAATTGTAAAGGAAGCCCAATTTTAGCGATCTCATTGTTTAAGGCCACTACCCATGCTGACTTGTGGGCACACTGGTCTTGATCCTCTAAACATAGGCGAGGAAGTCTACTGGAATTCATCTGATTTACCTTTGACCAGTAATTGAATTGTCTCATTAAAATTTGAGCTTTTACTGGAAGCATTCCTAGCTCTGCCCTTACTGCAGCCATCAGCGTTGTTCTGGAAAGGCCAGGAGCATGCGAAGCTGCTTAACTTGGAAAGCTTCGATCTTGGCCAAATTGGTGTGCCCCCAAATTTCAGCCCCAAATATAAGTGTTGGCATTATTTTTTTCTTAAAGACTTCCAGGGCGGGTCTGATAGTGCCTGGGTATCTATGATGGTACAGCTTGTAAATGGAACCTGCTGCTTTCGTTGCTCTTTGTATACTGTGAGTAATATGGTTAGACCAAGCACCAGATGATGAATAGCTATTTGTAGCTATTAGTTTGTTCCAAGTGTACACCATTCAGGGTCCAAGTATACCACTTCCTGTTTTTTCCAAAGACCATAGTTTTGTATTTATCCTTGTTCATAATGAGGGAATTTAGCTCGCAATACAAATTGAATTTTGCCAGAGATCTTCTCAGTCCCACTGGAGACATTGCCATGATCACCATATCATCAGCGTAAAGTAAGATGTTGATAGTTCTGGTCAGAACTTTAGGCCATGTAGATTGTCAGAGGATGTTTTCATGGTGTCATTTATATAGAAATTAAAGAGAAAGGGGGCTAATATGCACCCTTGTCTCACACCAGTTGATGTTTTGATTTCATTGCTCAGGGCTTCACTGGGTCCAAGTCTGATTTTCAGTACTGTATCAGAGTACAACGTAATGCTTAAAGTAAGTAATCTTCTGTCAATGTTTGTGGCAGCCAGCTTTTCCCATAATGGGTTGCGGCAGATTATGTCAGACGCTGAAGACAAGTCTATAAATGCTGTATACAGACTCATCCCCCTTGAATTATACTTTTGGATTATATGCTGCAGAACAAGGCAATTATCTATGGTTGAACGTCCCTGTCGGAAGCCTGATTGTTCTTCACAGAGAATATTGTTTGCATTGGAACATTCCTCAATTTTAATCAAAAGATATTTTGTGTAAATTTTTGCTGTGATATTAATCAGGCTTATAGGACGATAGTTTTTAGGGTTGGTTTTTTTCTCTATTCTTATGAATAGGGGCGATAATGCTCATTTGCCAGCCTCTAGGTATACTGCATGAATTGGTAATGTGAGAGAACAGCCCTGCTAAAAGTTGGGCCCACCAATCACTGTTCTTAAATAGTTCGGCCGGCTTTATTATTTTGAAGTGTGTTGATGATGGCTATTACTTCATTTGGCTCAACTTGTGGCCAGGCCGGGAGGGTGTCAGGATTATAATTCATAGTTAAGTGTTTTACATTGTTTGAATTGCCTGCCTTATTAAAGAGGTCACCATAGAAGGTTTCCCAATGAGATGCAGGAATTGGGGAGTCTATTGAGAATCTGACTTGTCCCAGTTTTGAAGAAACTAGTTGCCAGAAGACCACTGAGTTCTTTAAATGTAAGGCAGAGTTCAGTTCACTCCGGATTTTTATATTGTATAAGGACTTCTTCTGGGAAATCAGTTTTTTGTATGATCTTCTCAGGGATAGCATGATACCATTAGGTATCATCAGAAATAGAAGGCAAAGAGACCTAAAAATACCAAATTACTGTTTAACTACCGTATATACTCAAGTATAAGCAGACCTGAATATGAGCCGAGGCACCTAATTTTACCACAAAACTGGGAAAATCTATTGACTAGTATAAGACAAGAGTGGGAAATGCAGCAGCTACTGGAAAATTTCAAAAATAAAAATAAATATAGATACTAATAAAATTGCATTATTTGAGGCATCAATAGGTTAAATGTTTTTGAATGTTTACATAAAATTGTAATTTATGATGATAGTAAGACTTTAATAAGATAAGACTGGCCAACTTTGATTACCTATATACTTGAGTATAAGCTGACCCGAATATAAGCCAGCCAGGACCCTCACTCGAGTATAAGCCGAGGGGAACTTTTTCAGCCCTAAAAAAGGGCTGAAAAACTAGGCTTATACTCAAGTATATACTGTACTTTGAACTGCTGCTGTGTATTCTCCTTTAATTTCAAGACTTTTGTAGGCATCCTGTCTACTGAAAGGAATGGATGTTGTTTAATAATAACATCAGTTGTACACTCTATCTTCTGAATTGATATTTTACAACTGAGCAGATTTATATGGTGCATGATTCCTGAAATCCAAGCATTAAAGTCTTACTTGTGAAAATGGGAAGGTAGTCAATTTGAGAGTTATTCCAAAATAATGCTCTACAACTTTGTTCACCAATTATTACTATATTGCTATGAGAAAATAAAAAAAATATAAAGGACAGAAAATTGTCTAGTTTGACCAAATTTTATGCATGCTGTGTACTTGGAATTAAGTTACACAGAGTTCAGAATGAAGCGTAGTTACTTAGATGTATGAAGTTCAAAAGAACATTTTTTACAATGTAATACCTTTATAAATCTTTAGTTTTTAAAGTGTGCCATATACTTTGGTTTTGTTATTTAATTATTTGCCAAATTTATATGCCTCTTCATGGCAAAACTTAAAAGTTTGTACAGATAGAATATCATTTATCCAGAATTCCAACATCTAAAATTGTCCACATGAGTGGCTGAGATGGTGACATCTTTGTTTTCTGATGGTTTATTGTATAAAAATTTTGTTTCATGCACAAAATAATTAAAAATTAAAAATACCTTCAGGTTATGTATATAAGGTGTACATGAAATATAAATGAATTCCAAGTTCAAATTTGATCCCAACACCAAGATACCTCATTATGTATGTGTATGCAAATACAAATGTTCAAAATGCAAAACACTGCTGATTACAACCTGTAATCTGCACCCAACCTTTAGAAGCAATGTTTTCTTAATAGGTAAGAATCTGTTCTGCCTAGAGTGAGTGTTTTTTCTGCTGCTCTCTATCTTTTAAGATCACTGTTTTAATTGTGAGTGGTCATTGAAAGGTAAACAAATTTAATTTGCACAGACATACAACATTGAACATGCCAATTGTTGAAGGGAATGACAAGCTAACAGCAAGTCTAGTTTGACACTGGATGTAAGGAATCTTTTACTGAATCCTTTGGTGCTGCTAAGGTTGACTCAGTGATCTATCTAAATGACCTTCTGGGATTTTCTATCGGCATAAATGACACCTCTATTCAGTGGCATAATGTAGGAGTCCTTGCTCTGTGTAAGATTCTTTAGGTAATCAGCATGGTGACCTTCAAGCTCCTTTTCCCACAGTTCTTAGCCCACATGGTCACTTGTTTTCCAGGGTAGCTAGACACAATGAATCTGAAAGGGAGATAGGAAAGGAAGGTGATAGAAAACTATGTAATTTTGTCAGCATATATGCACGGATCCAGTATTCTGCCATATGAGGGGGAAAAAGAAGAGTTATCAACTGCCCTTGCTTTCAATGTGTGAAATGGAGGAGAAATTTACTAAATGATTGGCTGTAAGAGGCCTCCTGATTTCAGAGACTGGTATCAAGGAACATTTTAGAGGGACTTACTTGCTAAGTTGGATAAAACTCCTCTAACATCTAGGCTCAGATCCATGATTCTAGATAGCCTAGGATGTGCATTTCAGTCAAAGAATGTGTCCGTAGTGTGGTTACCTGTTGAAGATGTTCCCAGACTCTTATATTTCAGGACCAAATCTTAGGTTGTTCTCCTGTGAGTTTACAGGATGTACATCCTTGTAAGGTTACAAGAGTGATGTCACAATTGGAAGCAAAGAAGCATCAACCCTTACACAATATACAGATTACAAATATACCTGTGGTCACAGAGGGCAGCTCGCGGTGATGTTGTTAAGCAGGATACATTCAGCTTTACCCATAGTTACGTACATTCAGCATGTCACCCTGAGGAATGGAGATTGGGTAATCCTAGTACAGAGCACTATATTGGCTTATGGGTTGTTTCAGTTGTTGCAACCTGAGGATATAGATATGATGCCTGAAGGAATGCGGTGTTCAACATACTTGCTCCAATCATGCCTCAGTAGTAGTTTCTAACATCTACGATGTGGCACCAAACACCTGCATCCAGTAATAAATGCTTTATTACTTTGAAACAAGGTAGGACTGCGTGTTAGGCTATTGGCATTAACTGGACAGCTTATTAAGTATGCAACTTATCAGAACATAAAGAGCTACAGTTACATCTGATCAATTTTTTAGAACAAATTAAAGTGTTTGGGACCTAGATATCTGAAGGAAGAACTGTTCCTGTATTAAACTACCCATGCATTCTGATCATTTGTATAGAACTTCCTCTTGGTATCATCATCATCATCGGCGATCACTTGTGTCCAAGTAGGATGGTCTTCCAAGCATAGGGACTTGGTGGTGGGTCCGTAGGTGACTTATTCTTGACCCGCCTGTACTTCCACAGTGAGGACACCAGTTTCCAGATGGAAGGCGGTCCCGGTCAGGGTTGGCTTGACACGCCTTCCTCCCGGTGCATTTCTCCTTTTTGCCCTCCAATCGTGTCTCTTCAAATTCCTCAGCACTGTTGGTAAAAGCTGACCTCCAGTTAGAGCGCTCCAGGGCCAGAGCTTCCCAGTTCTCAGTGTCTATGCCACAATTTTTAAGGTTGGCTTTAAGCCCATCTTTAAATCTCTTCCTGTCCATCAACCTTCCATTTTCTAGTCTTCTGTTGGGATTAGAGTAACTGCTTTGGGAGACGGTGATCGGGCATTCAGACAACGTGTCCAGCCCAGCGAAGTTGATGGCAGAGGATCATCACTTCAGTGCTGGTGGTCTTTGTTTCTTCCAGCACACTGACGTTTGTCCGCCTGTCTTCCCAAGAGATTTGCAGGAGTTTTTGGAGGCAACACTGATGGAATCGTTCCAGGAGTTGAGTGTGACGTCCGTAGACGGTCCACATATAGTAGGCATATAACAGGGTTAGGAGAACAATAGCTTTATAAACAAGCATCTTGGTCACCCTTCGAATGTCCCAATCCTCAAACACTTTCTGCTTCATTCTGAAGAATGTGGCACTCGCAACGCTCAGACAGTGTTGTATTTCAATGCTGATGTTGATTTTTGTGGAGAGGTAGCAGAAATGGTCAACATTTTCTAACATTACAGCATTAAGCTGTATTTCTCGCATTGCAGAGGGGTTGGCTGGTGCCTATTGAAAGAGCACTTTGGTTTTCTCGATGTTCAGTGAGAGGCCAAGCTTTTCATATGCTTCTGCAAAGGCATTTAGAGTGGCTTGTAGGTCTTCTTCTGAATAAGCACAGAAGACCTTTTCATCTTCTCTTCTAGGTAGCATGGTAACATCATGTTACCTTCCTCATGTTATGTGCCCAAGATTCTTTACAAAGCATATGGAAAAAGATGGCTGTTAGTTGACAGAAAAGGAAACTGACTCACTTGTTGAGATATTTCTAATCTGATAATTTTTGTTCTGTTTAATAGGGCTCTTGTTTGTTTATTTGGTGAACCAAATGACAGCTTCTGTATTATGACATGCCTAAGATGGATGGAGCTTATATTCTCATGTCATAGATGAGCATGCTCTATGATGTAGTGTAAATTAGGTTTGTCCTCTTCAGTTGCCTTCCAATTCTTCTGCTTAGAACATATTGTGTGACTCAAAACCTTGCATATTTTACATATGCAACTGCAAGTTTTTTAAATGATGCCTAGCAGATGGCCATGGAATAGCAGATCTGCTACTACAATTGCATATTTTTGCATGTGCAAAGGAATCTGTTTCTCAAAAGTAAAGTCACTTTGTTATCACACCAAACTGCTAGGAAATGATAGCAACTTTAAAAGTTTAACATCATAATCCCTCGGCTTTCAGTTAGTGGTCATTTAATGTGTTTGCTGTTTGCATTTTTAAAGCATATTAATTTCAGTGTAAAATGATAGTAATAGAAAACATGACAATCTGCTTTGGCAAGAAAAACTTTTATAACAAATAATTGTGGCAATTGATATGAACGCTGATGGTAAACTGTATAGCTGCAGCAAAGGAGTAATCACAATGTAGTTGTGAACTATGGAAATGGTACCTAAAAATTATCCATGATGTTTACACTAAATGTAATAATTAGCAATGCTGCATCCCAAATCAGCACTGAGGAACACTTCTAAACTAAAGACTACCTATAAGGTTAAGGGAAGTAATTGGTATACTGCTTAATCAAGTCTTCTTGAAAATGAATAAAGACTTCAGGGAAGAAGGAAAATGCAGTTTTTAAGGAACACAACATGTCAGTAGAATTCTTTTTAAGAAAGAAACAAAGATAGCAGTAATTAATGACCCTGACTCTGTGCCAAAAAAGCTTTCTTCTGAGAACTCTAACTTAATTAAAACTTAAGACGTTTCAGTAGCCTCAGAAAGCCCCTGATGGGGTGAACTCTTGTAAACTCGTGAGAAAATTTTGTAAATTAAAGAAAAAGATGTATGTTACCACTGGTGCCATGACTCTAATCCCTGACAGTCAAAGAATCTATTTATCCAAAGCCTTTTCTTTTAACTGGCTCACACCTGCAGGCTTACTGACACTTCCTCTGTACCAGAAAAGACATTTTTTGTGTTTTACGGAAGATCAGATAATAGGAGTCCTGCTGTTTCTTTTGTTTTTGTGCATTGTTCATTAGCCTGTGAGTAGCATGCACACTTGATATGCTTGGCTTACTCAGGGGTAGCACATTGGCAAAAAGCTTTAGGAGACACAATATTAGTGAAGATGGAAAATAGTTCAAATGAATACTCACAGTTGAAGGCAAGCAGAATGGCAGAGACCTGCTGTTCTTCACACTTCCAGATTTCAAGAAAGCAGTATTTCACTCTGGACAGTTCTTATTTTGTTAAAGCGAGAAGAATCCTTTCAAATTACACATTTTGGTTTAATTAATGCAACTTTGAGCAAGCATGTGAGGTTCTTACTTGATACAAGAATGTCCTGTTTGCATTAACATCCTATAGAATGAGGGAATTACTTGTTGACAAAATACAACAAACACTTTTTACTTGCATACTAATTAAAATGAATTGTCTTATTATCTACATAAGAAAGAGGGAATAAAGTTTCATCTGTATAACAAAATATATTTTCTATATGATGTCAAAATTCCACTCCTTGAAATAATAATAATAATAATAATAATAATAATAATAATAATAATCACTTTATTTTTGTATCCCGCCTCCATCTCCCCAAAGGGACAAGCCCAACAACAACATAACAAACACAAATCCATAAAATTAAAACATTGTAAAATATAAAACAACATAAAACACATCAACAAATTTAAAACCTGGACAATAATAATAACTGAATATTCAGAGAATAAAATTGTACAGAACTATGAATAGGGCTCCTTGGTAGT
>NC_085844.1:37810440-37915440 GCF_035594765.1 Anolis carolinensis | reverse complement strand
AGTTGACTGTACTTATTATTTTCATTATTATTGTTAACTCTCAGGTAATAATGTTTGCACATGATGCTCTAAATAACATAGTGCATTTTATGTTTTGAATCTTCATAGTATTTGCTTATCTTTTTCACATAGAAAGAAGATAGCTCTATACTCAGAGAGGCCTGACTATTTCTGTGGCCCTTACATGTCACATCGCTTTTTATGTTTTGAACCTTTAGAGTATTTGCTTATCTCTTCAACAAACTCCTGACAGATGGCCAGCCAATATCTCCACAATCTCCACAATAAAAATAATAATAGAATCCTACAGTCACAGAGATAGGAGAGACCCCTAAAGCCCATCCAGTCCAACCCCTTCCTGCCATGGAGAACACAATCCAAACATTCCCAACAGATGGCCATACAGCCTCTTGATAATAATAATACTAATAACAATATCACGGAATCCTTATGTTTGCAGACAGCCCTAAGAATCATCCAGTACAACCTCCTTCTACCATGCAAGACCACACAATCCAAACACTCCTGACAGATGGCCATCCAATATCTCCACAATCTCCACAATAAAAATAATAATAAAATACTACAGTCACAGAGATAGGAGAGACCCCTAAAGCCCATCCAGTCCAATCCCTTCCTGCCATGGAGAACACAATCCAAACATTCCCAACAGATGGCCATACAGCCTCTTGATAATAATAATACTAATAACAATATCACGGAATCCTTATGTTTGCAGACAGCCCTAAGAATCATCCAGTATAACCTCCTTCTACCATGCAAGACCACACAATCCAAACACTCCTGACAGATGGCCATCCACCCACTATATAATAATAATGATGATAATAAAGATAATAATCATGATGATAACAGCAACAATAATAATAATCATCATCATAGAACTATACCATCCAATAATTTGGAGACACCCCTAACGGCCATCCACCCCAACCCTTTCTACTATGCACCAAGACACAATCTAATCATTCACAACACTTCGACAACGTATGCATACTATACAATACTACACAGCGACAAAGACCCCCTCTACTCTCACCACTTTCACATTACACAAACAACCAAATACATACTAAACATAAAGACAACCATACAACAGACATTCAATACCACCACTAACTCAAAATTTTTCACCAACACCACCAGACAACGCCACAGCAACGCGTGGCCGGGCACAGCTAGTAAAGATATATGATTAAATACTAAAATTAGCATTTTCCATGTCTTTGAATATGATGCCAGAGAAAGTACTTTGGACACCATGGACTGATTAAAAGGCAAATAAATGTGTTCTAGATCAAATCAAGCCTCATCTCTCCCTAAAAGCCAAAATAACTAAATTGAGAGTGTCCTACTTTAGACATGTCATGTAAAAGCATGGCTCAATATAAAAGACAATAATATTTGTAATGTAGAAGGCAGGAAGACCATGTTAGAACTTGATAGAGTCAATCAAGGAAACTAGAGACCTGGGCCTGCAAGACCTGAACAGAGCTGTTGCAAATAGGTTGACTCGAAGCTCTTGCATTCATAGAGTTGCCATAGGTTTAAGATGATTTGAGAGCAGCTAACAACAAAACTATGCCTTAGTGTTATGTGCAGATAGAGTCACTGACTTCATTGCGCTCCAGAGGCCTAGATATACATAGGGGGTACATAGCCTTAAAACTGGATTTATATAATGGACAAGTAATCCAAAATCAGATTGATTATAGAACATGATATATTGTCATCTATATAGAAGTACAGTAGAGTCTCCAACAGTAGAGTTATCCAACATAAACGGGCTGGCAGAACGTTGGATAAGTGAATATGTTGGATAATAAGGAGGCATTAAGGAAATTAAACATCAAATTAAGTTATGATTTTACGAATTAAGCACCAAAACATCATGTTATACAACAAATTTGACAGAAAAAGTAGTTCAATACGCAATAAAGCTATGTAGTGTTTACTGTATTTATGAATTTAGCACCAAAATATTATGATGTTTTGAAAACATTGACTACAAAAATGCGTTGGATAAGCCAGCGCACAGAACTTTTAAGGAACTTCAAATCTTTTCACAGAGCAGGTGTCCAAATGCTCTTTTCCCAAGGGAAAAGAGCTAAAACAACATCTTCAACCAGATGCGATCCTCCCTGAGAATTCTCAGGGGAAAACAGGTTAATCAGCAGATTCTCTAGCTGCTAATCGCGCGCTCCTTCTCCTGCCAGCTTTCTCAAACCTACTAGTTTCCCAAAACATTCGTCTATCAAAGGGAGGGGAAGTGGTGGGAGAAGGCTCCGTTTCAAGGGCCTTTTTAATGAGCTGTGGACTAGAATTGTCAATAGGGAGCATCTGGAAAGAGGCAGAGTCTTGCTGAATCGGCACAAACTCCATTTCCTCGTCACTGTGGTCCATAATGGAGGCAGGATCACGGCCCAAGGGTTCAGGGGACATCACACATGGTATCCTTCTGGGTCATGTCTCCAGGATGGGACTAGGAGACACTGTTTTACAGTGACTCTGATCCTTCTTGGAGGGCCAGACCCAGAAGCTGATGTTGGGGGATGCCTGTTTGACCACCTGGCCTGTGGTGTCCCTCTAGGTTCCATCTTGACCGCCATGTTATTTAACATTTACATGAAAATACTGAGAGAGATCATCTGAAGTTTTGGAGTTTGGTATCAAATATACGAGGGCTATCCAGAAAATCTGTTACGTTTTGGAATTAAAAATTAACTACGTATAGGATAAAATATTTATTATATGCAGTTAAAAGCCATACTTCAGTAGTACCTTTAAACACAGTCCTCATTCAAAATTAGGCCCTTTTCAGAATTATTAATGAGTTTACAAACTTCCTACCCTCTGCATTTTCCCGCCACGTAATGAAAGTCAGCCAGCTGAAGAATGACTGCAGGAGGGAGGAGCAAGCAAAACACCCGCTCTCTCTTCTTTCGCAAGATCTCAAGAATCAAAACATTGAGCTTTTCCTTTCCTGTCAGCTCAAAGAAAAGGCGTGAGTTTACCTCTCCTTCCAATGAGAAGCAGCCAGAGTCAGCCAGGGCTTCGGAAAGCAGCCTGGAGGAGAGCGGCGTAGCCTCCGTCGAAAAGCAGCCCCGAAGCCCTGGCTGACTCTGGCTGCTTCTCATTGGAAGGAGAGGTAAACCCGTGTGTGGAGGAGAGCGGCGTAGCCTCCGTTGAAAAGCAGCCCCGAAGCCCTGGCTGACTCTGGCTGCTTCTCATTGGAAGGAGAGATAAACTCACGCCTTTTCTTTGAGCTGACAGGAAAGGAAAGGCTCAATGTTTTGATTCTTGAGATCTTGCGAAAGAAGAGAGAGCGGGTGTTTTGCTTGCTCCTCCCTCCTGCAGTCATTCTTCAGCTGGCTGACTTTCATTACGCGGCGGGAAAATGCAGAGGGTAGGAAGTTTGTAAACTCATTAATAATTCTGAAAAGGGCCTAATTTTGAATGAGGACTGTGTTTAAAGGTACTACTGAAGTATGGCTTTTAACTGCATATAATAAATATTTTATCCTATACTTAGTTAATTTTTAATTCCAAAACGTAACAGATTTTCTGGATAGCCCTCGTATATAGATGACACCCAACTGTATTACTCCTTTCCAACTAAAGCCAAGGATGCTGTCCTGGTTCTAAACTGGTGTCTGTCATCAGTAATGGACTGGATGAGGGCTAACAAGTTGAAACTAAATCCAGACAAGACATTGTGGCTAAGGGGGTTGCTATGACACGAAGGGGGCAGGGCCTAAAGGAGGCGGGGCCTACCCTTCTGATTGGCAGTCAGGGGAGAATGGCTCTTCCTCATCCTTCCCCCCACTTTCTACTTGGAAGTCCATGTGTTCCTATGTGTGTGAAAAGGGAGGGAAGCCCCTCCAAGAAGAACAGCCCTGGCAGCCGGCTCTCTCTCTACCTGCTCTTCTCCATGTGCCAGGCTCCCCGTCAGCTGTAAACACAGTCATCTCCCTCAGAGCAAATGTTAAGAGTGAAGGGAAGGGGAGTGTACCATTCGGGCTGAAAAGGGAGGGGGAAAGTGAAAAATAGATAAAGGTCAATTTGTTTTTGGGATGTGGGGGTTGATTGAAGGACATTCCTTGGATATGTTGTTGTATTGTGGCCAAATTTGGTGGCATTTGGTCCAGTGGTTTTGTTGTTAACTCGGTCCTAATTATGCACAATATATATATATATATATATACTAGCTGTGCCCGGCCACGCGTTGCTGTGGCGAAGTCTGGTGTTCTGGGAAATAAAGTATTGAGGAATTGGTGGTAGTTAAGGTAAAGGGTAAACGTTTTCCTCTGACATTAAGCCCAGTCATGTATGATTCTGGGGGTTGGTGCTCATCTCCATTTCTAAGCCGAAGAGCCAGCGTTGTCCATAGACTCCTCCAAGGTCATGTGGCATGACTGCATGGAGCGGCGTTACCTTCCCACCGGAGCAGTACCTATTGATGCACTCACATTTACATGTTTTTGAACTTCTGGGTTGGCAGAAGCTGGGGCTAACAGTGGGGGCTCTGTCAGTTCCCCCAATTCAAACCTGCGGCCTTTCGGTCCAGAAGTTCAGCAGCTCAGCGCTTTAACATGCTGTGCCATCAGGGGATATTATTTCCTAAAGGTTGTGAATATACAATATTTCTGATTGTTTTGTTTTTTTTGTCTGTTGGAGGCAAGTATGAATGCTGCAATTAGGAAAAATGATTAGGATGTAATGGCCTTGCAGATTTAAAGCCTAGCTGTTTCCTCCCTGAGTGATTTTTTTGTTGGGAGGTGTTAGCTGGCCCTGATTGTTTCCTGTCTGGAATTACCTTGTTTTCAGAGTGGTGGTGTTTGCGATATTTTATATGCTTCTACTGTCTGTGGCCCTGAGAAAACAGAGGATTGGCCAGACTTTGATGATGGGAATCCTTTGTTGGGAGGTGTTAGCTGGCCCTGATTGTTTTCTGTGTGGAATTCCCCTATTTTCAGAGTGTTGTTCTTTATTTAGTGTTCTGATTTTAGAGATTGTATTGTTCTGTTTTATTATACCACATTAATTTTTATATATTCTGATTTTAGTGTTTTTGAATACTTGGAGCCAGATTGTATTCATTTTCACGGTTGACCGCAACACAATAATAATAATAATAATAATAATAATAATAATAATAATAATAATAGTAAGGATAGTAATGATAGTAATAATAATGACTTTGGTAATATATAGTGCTTCACTGCCTTCTCAGCTTCCTTTCTGGAAGAATCCTTTCTTGGGAGGTGTTAGCTGGCCCTGATTGTTTCCTTTGTGGAATTTCCAATTTCCTTGCTTTATTTACTTTCTTTATTTCTTTATTTCTTTATTACTGTCCTGGTTTTAGAGATTATATTGTTCTGCATTATTCTATCCTAGAAATTATTTCATATCAAAGTAGAATCTCACTTATCCAACATTCGCTTATACAATGTTCTGGATTATCCAACACAGTCTGCCTTTTCATAATCAATGTTTTTGTAGTCAGTGTTTCAAATTCATTGTGATATTTTACTGGTAAATTTGTAAATACAGTACAGTAGAGTCTCACTTATCCAACATAAGTGGGCTGGCAAAATGTTGGATAACTGAATATGTTGGATAATAAGGAGGCGTTAAGGAAAAGCCTATTAAATATCAAATTAGGTTATGATTTTACAAATGAAACACCGAAACATCATGTTAGACAACAAATTTGGCAGAAAAAGTAGTTCAATACGCAGTAATGCTATGTAGTAATTACTGTATTTATGAATTTAGCACCAAAATATCACGATATATTGAAAACATTGACTACAAAAATGCGTTGGATAATCCAGAATGTTAGATAAGCGAGTGTTGGATAAGTGAGACTCTACTGTAATTACTACATAGCATTACTGCGCATGGAACTACCTTTTCTGTCAAATTTGTTGTATAATATGATGTTTTGGTGCTTAATTTGTATAACGATTACCTAATTTGATGTTTAATCAGCTTTTCCTGAATCCCTTCTTATTATCCAATATATTTACTTATCCTGCCGGCCTGTTTATGTTGGATAAGTGAGAGTCTACTGTATATTGATCATCTTATATTATCTGCTTAGAACTGGATTATATGAGGCCCCTTCTTCACAGTTGTATAAAATGCTCACTGAAGTGGATTATATGGCAGTGTGGAGTCAAGATAATCCAGTGCAAAGCAGATAATATAAGATTATAAATGGGTTATATAGCTGTGTGGAAGAACCTTGAGTCTACACTGCCATATAATCCAGTGCA
Organism: Anolis carolinensis; assembly: GCF_035594765.1. Taxonomy (NCBI): domain Eukaryota; kingdom Metazoa; phylum Chordata; class Lepidosauria; order Squamata; family Anolidae; genus Anolis; species Anolis carolinensis. The sequence continues at coordinate 37,909,138 of NC_085844.1, read as the reverse complement.
AATTAGATAATCTGTGGAAGAAGCCTAAGTGAGGCCTAAATTTGCCTGTCCCCTAACTGAAACCTGGCTGTCCCTTGGTTGCTAGGCAACGAAGTGGGCAGAGATTAGCCCTCTAAACTGGCAGCAATTGGATAAAAACAATTATTGCTCTCCCTCTAATTAGGACTTTATTTTTCTTTTCTTTTTGTTGTATCAACCTTGAGGCGTGGATGATGGGTTGTGTTGTCAAATTTCGAGGTTGGGGGGCCTGTAGTTTTGTTGTTTTGTCCACTGCCCTGATGCCATCACTCTTTTTTATATATATATATATATATATATATATATATATATATATATATAATTTTATTATTATTTACAGTATTTATATTCCGCCCTTCTCACCCGAAGGGGACTCAGGGTGGATCACATTATACACATACAGGGCAAACATTCAATGCCCATAAACTCATCAAACCGAGACAGAGACAGACAGACAGACAGACAGACAGACGCAGAGGCAAGTTAACCTTCTCCTGAGGGGATGTTCGATTCTGGCCACAGGGGGGAGCAGCTGCTTCATCATCCACTCTGATGGCACTTCCTCACTTCCTCATTCCAACGTTGTAAATTAGTTAAACTTGCCTCCCCACTTTTATAAGTGGTGCCTTATTTCCTACTTGATAGATGCAACTATCTTTCGGGTTGCTAGGTCAGTAACGAGCAGGGGCTATATTTTATTTTTAATTGACGGGTGCTCACCCCGCCACGGGCTGGCCTCAAATTCATGACCTCATGGTCAGAGTAATTTATTGCAGCAGCTGCTCACCAGCCTGCACCACAGCCCGCAGTAGAGTCTCACTTATCCAACATAAACGGGCAGGCAGAACGTTGGATAGGTGAATATGTTGGATAATAAGGAGAGATTAAGAAAAAGCCCATTAAACATCAAATTAGGTTATGATTTTACAAATTAAGCACCAAAACATCATGTTATACAACAAATTTGACAGAAAAAGTAATTCAATACGCAGTAATGATATGTAGTAATTGCTGTATTTACGAATTTAGTACCAAAATATCATGATGTTTTGAAGACATCGACTACAAAAATGCATTGGATAATCCAGAACGTTGGATAAGTGAGCGTTGGATAAGTGAGACTCTACTGTGTATGTGTATATATATATATATTTACTAGCTGTGCCCGGCCATGCGTTGCTGTGGCTTTGTCTGGTGGTGTTGGTGATAACTTGTTGAGGTAGTGGTGGTATTGAATGTCTGTTGTATGGTTGTCTTTATGTTTAGTATGCATTTGGTTGTTTGTGTACTGTGAAAGTGGTGAGGGTGGAGGGGGTCTATGTCCCTGTGTAGTATTGTGTAGTATTTATACATTGTCCATGTGTTGTGAATGCTTGGATTGTGTCCTCCTGCATAGTAGAAAGGGTTGGGCTGGATGGCCCTTAGGGGTCTCTCCAAACTCTTGGATTCTATGCTTCTATTATTATTATTATTATTATTATTATTATTATTATCATCATCATCATCATCATCATCATCATGTTCGTCATCATTAGTATGTAGAAGCTGGATGGCCATCTGTCAGGAGTGCTTGGATTGTGTCCTCCTGCATGGTAGAAGGAAGTTGAACTGGATGATCCTTAGGGGTCACTCCAAACCTTAGGATTGTATGATGATGTTATTATTATTATTATTAGTATTGAGAAGCTGGGTGGCGATCTGTTGGGAGTGCTTGGATTGTTTCCTGCATGGCAGAATTGGGTTGGACTGGATGGCCTTTAGGGGTTTCTCCTAACTGTCTGATTCTATGATTCGATGTGTATTATTATTGTGCAGATATTGGATGGCCGTCTGTCAGGAGTGGTTGGATTGTGTCCTCTTGCATGATATAAGGAAGTTGAACTGGATGATCTTTAGGGGTATCTGCTAACCTTAGGATTTTATGATATTCTTATTCTTTTTCTTCTTATTATTATTGAGAGGCTGGCCGGCCATCTGTTGGGAGTGTTGTTGAAGGTTTTCATGGCCGGGATCACAGGGTTGTTGTATGTCTTTCTGGCTGTGTGGCCATGTTCCAGAAGTATTTTCTCCTGACATTTCGCCCACATCTATGACAGGCATCCTCAGAGGCTTTGAGGCATGGATAAATTGTTGGGAGTGCTTGGATTGTATCGTCCAATGGCAGAGTTGGGTTGGACTGGATGGCCTTTAGGAGTCTCTCCTAACTGTCTGATTCTTTGATTTGATTTGCATTATTACTGTGCTGATCTTGGATGGCCATCTGTCAGGAGTGCTTGGTTTGTGTCGTCCTGCATGGTAGAAGGAAATTGAACTGGATGATCCTTAGGAGTGTCTCCTAACCTTATGACTGTATGATCTTCTTCTTCTTCTTCTTCTTCTTCTTCTTCTTCTTCTTATTATTATTATTATTATTAAGAGACTGGGTGGCCATCTGTTGGGCGTGCTTGGATTGTGTCCTCCATGGCAGAATTGGGTTGGACTGGATTACCACAGTAATTATTTCATATTACAGTAGAATCTCACTTATCCAACATTCACTTATCCAGTGTTCTGGATTATCCAACACAGTCTGCCTTTTAGTAGTTAATGTTTTTGTAGTCAATGTTTTAAATTCATTGTGATATTTTGGTGCTAAATTTGTAAATACAGTAATTACAACATAGCATTATTGAGCATTAAACTACTTTTTTGTCAAATTTGTTGTATAACATGATGTTTGGTGCTTAATTTGTATAATCATTACGTAATTTGATGTTTAATCAGCTTTTCCTGAATCCCTTCTTATTATCCAACATATTCAATTATCCAATGTTCTGCCGACCTGTTTATGTTGGATAAGTGAGACTCTGCTGTATATTTATAATTTTATATTATCTGCTTAGAACTGGATTATATGAGGCCCCTTCTACACAGCTGTATAAAATGCACACTGAAGTGAATTATGTGGCAGTGTGGACTCAAGATAATCCATTTGAAAGCAGATAGTATAAGATTATAAATGGGTAATATAGCTGTGTGGAAGGGACTTGAGTCTACACTGCCATATAATCCAGTTAAAATCAGATAATCTGTATTTTATAGGCAGTGTGGAAGAGTCCTGTGGCCTAACTGTGCCTGTACCCTGGGCTGAGTAGGTTGCTAGGAGACCAAGTGGGCAGAGTTTAGCCTTGTAACTGGCAGCAATTGGATAAAAATCAATTATTCCTCTCCCTCTAATTAGGACTTTATTTTTCTTTTCTTTTTGTTGTATGAACGTGGAGGCATGGATGAGGGGTTGTGTTGCCAAGTTTAGTGTTTCTGGGATGTGTAGTTTTGTTGTTTTGTCCTAGGCCTATTTTTTAATCCTTTTATATATATAGATTACCATTGACCAGAAATGGTGTTTCACTCTGACACTGTTGGCTGCATAATTTTTTTAAAATACTTTTAAATGTATTTTTAGATTTGGCTAGATTTGTTTTGTGTTTTAATGTCAGATGTGAAGTAATTGATCAGTTATATTATTATTTAATGTTTGATTACATGTTATAGTTTTGTTTTATATGTGAATTTATTTTTGGGATTTGGTTAGATTGTATTTTATTTTAGTTGGTTTATTATGGCATTGAATGTTTGCTATTATTTTGTTGGAGACCGCCCTGAGTCCCCTCAGGCAGATAGTTGCGGGATATAAATAAAGTTTTATTGTTATTATTTATTATTATTTATTTATATTGAGTTTATTCATCCTCTGAGTAGTAGCTTTATTTTTTGCCTTGCAAAGAGATGCAGTGGTTAAAAGAGAATTTTAAGGTGCATGAAGTGATTCTGTGGCTAAGTTCAATGTTTCTGAAGCAGATCTGGAAATTAAACTCTGTTTATTTCCAACATCCTATACAAAATATTTTTTTCCTTTTTAAAAACTGTCAATGTAATGTCATAAACTAGAGATTACTAGCAAGCCTAACAACACCTCACATGAACAAGAATATGTTGAAAATTTTGCCATGTCAGACTTTTCACTGACAAAACATTATGCTCTCATACATATGCTAATGTATTTTCATTTGCCCAAGTTTCAGACAGAAATAGTATTAATTTGCTGAGATGTGCATAGGTTTGAGACGTCTTAAGAAGTTGCTTGTCAATACAGAAACACTGCGCATGACTAGTTTAATTTTTTTTTTTACCATTAATCACTTTCAGACTTGTACATCAAGGCAGTCCACAATGTGTGTTTGTTGAGAGATGGAGGAAACTGACAAAAAATAGTTAACTCATGTAATAAGCTAAATGATATCAGTGAGGAAAATTCCTGTAATAAGGATAGTGTTTTAATAACCTGTGTTATATCTTTATAAGCCCCTTGCTAACACTCCTTAGTTTAGCAGTTTTTATTAATTTGAATGGGCCATTTTTTAAAAAAAAAGTCTCTCTCCACTCTTGGCTCTTATCTTGCCATTCAACTACTTTCCTGGCTATAAGCCAGTTTGAAGACATTTTGGACTAAAGATTGCAAAGACATTGTAGTGATTGCTCACAGAGATAAGATTGTAGATTGTGATCTTTTGTTATCTTTTTTTGGATTACAATTGTATGGGCACGATTTTTTCTTAATTTGTTGCAAATATGGCAATACCAAAACTTAGGGCTTGCTAATTATATACCATAGGATACATTCCTATATAACTGAATAATCAATATTGTGGTGTTTACAGTATCTTTGGTTCTTTTGGATTATTACTCCTCTTCATTTTTTCAGTAAATATTTAGTAAACAACATGTGTGACTGACTGTAATATGAAGCTGTGTTAGCACATTAAAACTCTAGTCCTATGAGCATTAACCTGGAATAAGTCCCACTGAATTCTTTAGGATTTGCTTCTTACTAAACTTGCATATGATTGGCTGCAAGTAAATGAAAAAATGCAAAGGATATTTGAATTTATGAAACTGATTGAAATATAAAATAACAGCACATTTTGGGGAATTTGGACTTTTCTGATAACCTATTTATATATGTACTGGCTTCATTAATCTATATAAATAAAAATGTAATGCCCGTCAGTGAGGGACCACATATCTCCCAAAATACTTGACTGATTGCTATGAAATTTGGACACAACATAGCAATCAAATTGCTGTGCATTTTAAGCCTACTCTCACAAACCTGACACATATGAGAAAGGTAAAATCAAACCCCTAAGCAACAGACAATCAGTCTTCTCCCTTAGCTACCGTCCTAATAGATGGCCTCCCCCCTTAGCAATGGCACAAGTAACGGCCAAGCAGTCTCCACCTTTTAACAACCGGTGTGGGCGGGGCCGCAAGGGACGACTAGGCCCACCTCCTTGCCAGTCACGAGAAGTTACGCGAAGCCAAGGCTCTGAGGCCTAGCCACGGAAAGGGTGTCAGGAACGACTTCAGAAACAGCAAGTTGCTCCTGGTGTGAGACAATTGGCCATCAGAAAGGATGTTACCCAGGGGACACCTGGATGTTTTTCCATCCTGTGGGAGGCTTCTCGTTATATATCTGTAGAAGGTCTCTTTTCTGCTACAGGCAAGTGTGAATGTTCCAATTGGCTGACTTGATTAATATTCAATAGCATTGTTGTTTCAAACCCTCACTACTTCCTGCCTGGGGGAATATTTTGTTGGGAAGTGTTATCTGGTCCTGATTGTTTCATGTCTGGTATTCCACTGTTTTCTGAGTGGTATTCTTCATTTATTGCAAGAAATGTTGAGATTGGCCAACTTGATTAGCATTGAATAGCCTTGCTGCTTCAAGCCATGGCTACTTCCTGCCTGGGGGAATCCTTTGTTGGGAGGTGTGAGCTAGTTCTCATTATTTCATGTCTGGTATTCTACTGTTTTCTGAGTGGTGTTCTTTATTTACTGCAAGAAATGTTGCATTTGGCCAACTAGAGTACTATTGAATAACCTTGCTGCTTCTGGTGTGAGAAAACTGGCTGTCAGCAAGAATATTGCCCAGGGGACACCCCCATGTTATATCATCCTGTGGAAGGCTTCTCTTTATATATCTGTGTAGGGCCAGAGTGGGAGAAAGAACTTTTTTCTGAGTTTTTTTCATTAAACCAGACTGTGTCACACCAAAGCGTGGGCGGGTACAGCTAGTTAGTACAGTAGAGTCTCACTTATCCAACACTCGCTTATCCAACGTTCTGGATTATCCAACGCATTTTTGTAGTCAATGTTTTCAATATATCATGATATTTTGGTGCTAAATTTGTAAATACAGTAATTACCACATAGCATTACTGCATATTGAACTACTTTTTCTGTCAAATTTGTTGTATAACATGATGTTTTGGTGCTTAATTTGTAAAATCATAACCTAATTTAATGTTTAATAGGCTTTTCCTTAATCTCTCCTTATTATCCAACATATTCGCTTATCCAACGTTCTGCCGGCCCGTTTACGTTGGATAAGCGAGACTCTACTGTATATTTCTCTCCTCTCAGACTCATTCGATGAACAGTTTGTTTAGCTACTGAGTCAGTGTGGTTTTAGAAATCAGAATACCATCTTTTTGGTCAGATGAGATAGTCTATTCAACATGAGCAAAGATGTCAACCCTATTAGAAATTCATCCATCTTTCCCTGAAATAATTATCCATATAACTATACATTTTACTTTTGTTTACCCCTGCTTTACACAACTGGCACACAAAGTGGGGCTACAGCATATTACCTAGATATATGAGAGACTAGAGAATTCAAAATAGAGTGGTTATTTTTGGCATCATTCTTATGTCAAACATCATTCCATGCTTTCTCCAGTATGTATAAGGCTGGTTATAGAAATCATTAGTAACTAAGAACAGTATGCCTGTCATCCTCTATGATAAGGCATATATTTCTTCATTGTAAATGTCATTTAAAAGAATACTTATTATTCCACTATTTTCTTGCAAAATACAGCACTACATAGCAAGCAATAAATCTAGAAATAATTTTAAAACATCCTAATTGAACTCATTTCCAAATATTATTCCATGTGGGGCATAAAGCTTCTCTAGCTTTAAACTTGAACACGTCTATCTGTATTTTATAATGCGTTTTATGAATGTTTTATGTAAGTTAATTTTTAACTGATTTATAGTGTATTGTACAGGTTTTATATGTGTGTTTATTGTAAGCCGCCCTGAGTCCCCCGTTGGGTGAGAAGGGCGGGATATAAATGTTGAAATAAATAAATAAATAAATAAATAAATAAATAAATAAATAGCACATATTAGATGAAGGTTTTTTAAATATAGTATTATTCTTTTCCGTCATCATGCCAGTTTCAATCATTATGCTCTATTGATATATACAGTAGAGTCTCACTTATCCAAGCTAAACGGGCCAGCAGAAGCTTGGATAAGCGAATATCTTGGATAATAAGGAGAGATTAAGGAAAAGCCTATTAAACATCAAATTAGGTTATGATTTTACAAATTAAGCACCAAAACATGTTATACAACAAATTTGACAGAAAAAGTAGTTCAATACGCAGTAATGCTACGTAGTAATTACTGTATTTACGAATTTAGCACCAAGATATCACGATATATTGAAAACATTGACTACAAAAATGGCTTGGATTATCCAGAGGCTTGGATAAGCGAGGCTTGGATAAGTGAGATTCTACTGTGTGTGTGTGTGTGTGTGTGTGTGTGTGTGTATATATATATATATATAATGTGCCGTTTTACTATGGAGTAAACAACAAAACCACTAAACCAAATCACACCAAATTTGGCCACAAAAGACAAGGTCACCCAGTCTATGTCTTTCAAACAAAAAAAAAAACCCTAGAAAAATAAAGCCCAAATTAGAGGACGAGGAAGAGCTGTTTTCCCCCTTTAGAAATGGCTCAGAAAGGTAGGCCCTGCCCCTCTAGGCCCCGCCCACTTGTATCCTAGCAATACCCTCAGTCAAAATGGTGCCCAGGGCACAGGCAGAGTGCACTTAGGCCTTATCCACACTGCCTACAAAATACAGATTGTCTGATTTGAACTGATTATATGGCAGTGTAGACTCAAGTCCCTCCCACACAGCTATATTATTCCAACTATATTACTCCAGAATGCCAAGGGACATAATCCACAGTATCTGCTTTGAACTTGATTATCTTGAGTCCACACTGCCATATAACCCAGTTCAGTGTGGATTTCATACAGTTGTGTAAAAGAGGCCTCATATAATCCAGTTCTGAGCAGATAATAGAAGTTTATAAATATAATATATAATAATTACTGTGGTATAATAATACAGAGCAATATAATCTTTAAAATCAGGACAGTAAATAAAGAACAGCACTCTGAAAACAAGGAAATTCTAGACAGGAAAAAACCAGGGCCAGCTAACACCTCCCAACAAAGGATTCCCCCAGTCAGGAAGTATCCAGGCTTTGAAGCTCTCAAGCCATTAAATGCTAATCAAGGTGACTAATTGTGGCATTCATACTTGCTGCACCGAGACTATTAATTGCTATTTAACCTGGGCAACCAAGGATTCCACAAGGTAGAAAGTGGCCAGACTTGCATGCAGCAAGACTATTCAGTGCAATTCAAGCTACAAAGGAAGGCTTCAAAGCAGCTTTTTGATTGAGGATGCTACTCCAGCTCGCCAAACAAGGATTCCCCTAGCTATAACACAGCTAGGCATTGAAGCTGCAAGGCTATTCAGTGCAATTCAACCAGACCAACAAAGGATTAACCTTGGTAGAAGGTGGCTAGGCTTTGAAGCAGCGATACCACTCTGTACTATTGAAGCTGACCAACCAAAGATTCCCCATAGTAGCAAGCAGCCAGGCTCTGAAGTAGTGAGGCTATTCATTGCAATTCTAGCAGCCCAAAAAAACATACCCCTAGACCACAAGTACCCAGCCTTCCAAGTAGCAAGCCTATTCCATTGCATTCCAGCTCACCAAGCAAGGATTCCCAGGCTTTCAGGCTGCAAGGCTATTCACTGCTATTCCACCTGGCCAACAAATGATTCCCATAAGCCACAGCAACGCTTGGCCGGGCACAGCTAGTGTGTCTATGAAACGCCCTTTTGCATCACGCATAGGCAAATTTCCAATGATACTTTTAATGTGTGGCTATAAAATATTTTGGTAGTGTTTTCAGTACAGCAGCAGCTTTTAAATATCTATTAAGTAAAGGAAGATATTTTGTAATAACTTAATAGAAAAATAGGACAAGAAAGAAATTTACCTAGGCACATGTATTAATTCGAAAAGTGTATGGTGAGACAGATTTCCATAGCTAAATTCAGCTGAATTTTATATATTTAGAATAGTTTAATATGTTTAATTTTAGGCATGCCTTGCCAGCATCAATTGAGTAAAAACAATCTCATTTGAAAAGGGATATTATCTACTCTCCTAGTAGTAGTCTTAAAGAAATAAGTGCTTTCCTGGAGTGATCACGCCAGTTAAGGTTTCTTTTTTCTTCACTCATAGTTTCCTCTAGCTTCTTCTTGCCAAATCTTCTGAAGCGCTTGTCATTTCCTCTGTACAGAGCCTAACAGGCTCATCAGCAACAGAAGGTAAACATAAGAGATGTGAGGAATTTCTAGAGATTTATGAGGTTTAGTTTAGAAATGTACACTGTGTCTGGTAACCCTAGTACGTGACAAACACAAAGGAGCAGGTGCTACCATAGCACAAAAATAAGCACAGGGACTTTTAAAAGAAATCAATTAAATAAGGGTGTTGTAAATATTATGCTACTATTTTTAGACAATATATGCATATACCATAAGTACAAAAGTGAAAACAAAAACAACCCACTGTATGTACAAAATCCCTACAATTGTTAGCTAAATGTAAGATACAGATACAAAATTAATATTGTTGAATGACAAGATCTCCAAATTATATTTCATTAAATTACTTCATTAGAAACAGAGGGCAGCTGAAAATAAACTTTTATCTTTATTAACTCTCTTCCATTTCATTTGTTTTGTTGAAGAGTATATAGCATTGTATTTTTGTCCCTCATTTGACTTTTAGTCTCAGCAAAAGTATTTATGAAGAGATTGCAACTCTTGAAAAATATATTAACCTTTATGTTGTTTCATAAATTACAACACATTATCTCCTAAATTGCCACAGCATTTCAGGTTTCAACATTACTACTTACAGTAACATACATCCCATGTTTAAAAAGTTAATATACATCTCTTGTTGAAAAAAAGTTAATATGAACCTATTCAGATATAAGAAGGTTGATTTTACTAGATTTTAATATTAAACAGTAAATATAAGCAGTGCAATATATATTCTTTAGAATGCTTAAATTGTAGTGGTGTTTTGAAGCCGATGCTTTTGTCACATTCTTCAATCCCTGTTTATATTTTTTTGTTTTAATTTTATATTTTAATGTTTTAATATTTTTATGACATTCCACCATTATTTAAACTTCTGTACCTGAAAATATATGCAAGTGATCTAGGGATCTGTTTAAAGTGGTGTTTCTTCACGGTTCACTCTTCGTGGATTTGCTGTTTTGCGGTTTTTCAATAAACTCTAAAAGACTATTATAAATCATAAAAAGTACAATTTACAGGCCAAGGAAGAGAGAAAGGAGAGGCCAAAGGGAGAGAAAGGAGCCCAAGCGGCAACAGGAGAAGGAGGCAATTTATCAGCACACGATTTGTTGATAAAGACTTAAAATAGTGTATAACTACTAAAATAATGGATAAATATTTAAAAATATATAGTGTCCCTACTTCACGGATTTTCACTTATTGCGGGTGGTCCTGGAACCTAACCCCCACAATAAGTGAAGGAACACTGTATATCTAAACATAGTAAGCACTAGTTTCATCTACTGCACTTCTTTTCTCACTTCCTGATTTCTCCCAGCAGATTCGATTGCAAAGCATTAAAAGGAAAAAGACTCATGCTTCTTAGGTGTACTTATTGCACTGGGAGTTTGAGTCATCCTCCTATCCTTGTTGTTAGTCTGTTTCATCACTATTCTCAGAGCCCTGCATAAATTGATAGAAGGGAGATTAAAGATGTAAGTATTAATTACTGAGAACATCACCTTAATCTGCATCTTCTAATGTGGCACAGAGAAATGGAAAGGCTGTCATTATTTCACAAACATAGGCTTGAACAATAGCCTGGCCTCTGAAATAAACACAACTTGAAGCAATGACATCTGATGCATTCCCAACTATGTTGTAATCATTAATATTAAAAATATTATTAATAGCCATGCCATCATCATGTTATCATTTATGCCAATAGGTGGACTTTTAAAAAGTTTTAATGTTGTTTCTACATTTTCCCTCTTTAATGCTGCTGTTAAGCATAGAATAAAGCTTAGTATTTTAAACATTTTAACATGAAAATATTCAGTTATTGTAGATTTATTGTTTTAGTTCAGTTTCCATATTACTATATGAAAATATTCATGCCTACAGAGTAGAAAGCTTACAAGGCATTGATTTCTTACATTCATTTATGTCACATTGAGGGTACTGCTGTTGCTGTTACTTTAACTTTTCAGACAGTGGAACTACTGGAGATGGCTGTGCTGTTACAGTGCCGTGCTTTTAGTGCATACTCAAAGATCTTAGGTTCAGGGGTTTTAATGTTTCAGATTTGTGAAGGGAAGACTCTCTGATTCTCCCATGGTATTTAGTCACATAGCCTCTCTTTCCTCCTGTAAACCTGCTTTTTAAGTCAGTGCTGAGACTATTGCTGGGTTTTGCAGGTTATGATATTAACCTATTTCTTGTGTAAGCAAAAACTGTCTTTGTTTAGCACAGTAGGATATCCATCCCTAAAGTTGTGAGAAAAGTATAAAACTTCATTGGAAATTACTTGTGAATTATTAATGAAATTAAAGGATTAGAGTGCAATAAAATGTTATTTATTGGCAAAAATTTGTTCTGTTCTGTTAAGAACAATTTTTAAAAATGTTTTTTTTCTCTTAGTCATTGAATGTTTTTTGGTATTTTGCCCTGATTTGTACAATCATAATCTTTGCTAATTAAGTTGATACATGCAAAACCTTTGTGTCTATAGCCCCATTATTATTTTCTTTATGATACACAGCAGTCAAATTTTTTTAAAAAATAATTAAGTCAATGTATTTTCCCATTATATCTGAAAAAGGAAGCAGCAGTGAATAATTCTACAGCAAGCCACAATCTTAAATAAAAGGAAAACCATGGTTTGGAATCTCTACTTTTTAACTAGTTAATAACCATGGTTTCTTAGTATGGACAAAATGTGGCACTATAGTCAATTATAGATTTTTGGTTTCACTTGTGTATAGTGAAGTGAGGCTCAAAATTCTGGTGCATAACCCGATTTAATAACTAGATATTGCATTGTTTGACCATTAAAAGATCATTTGAAAAGAAAACTATGGATAAAATCCAAATGGGGAGATAACAATTTTTGAGTGTTTGTATTCATATGTATCCTTTGAAAGCAAAGAAAGAGAAGTTATGATTTTTCAACTGTTTAAATGTGTGTGTGTGTGTGTATATATATATATATGTGTGTGTGTATATATATAAATGTGTGTGTGTGTATATATATATATATATATATACATACATACACACACATATCAGCTATTAGGAATGGTGAGAATTGAAGTACAAAATATCTGGAGGGCCCAGGTTTGCCTATGCCTGATCTAGGATATTGCAGATACTGCTTTCAATATCTGTTTCTTTTTCTTTCCCCTTGTACCGTATTTTGCTCTAAAAATAACAGATGGTTCTAAAAACAGAACACATACAGGTTGTCACTAGTAAAAAATCTTTTTATATGTTGGCAAAAACTAGAAACCCAAATATTACTTTTTATATAAAAGGCATTTTAATGAGATTACAATTTTTCTTTTAAAAAGGAATTGAATATTGCATATAATTGTGTAGCTATAATCAACAAAACATTGCTTAATTTAGAATATAGTTCTCTTAAAAAGTACAATAATTTCTTTTTCAACAATGCTGTTTTGAATTTACTGAAAATGGTTACATTTAACAAACTGATTTCTGCATTATCACAATTGCATACAAGTAGTATCCAATTAAAACCAGGTATACTTGTACACCTCTGTCCTACACATGTTTACTTCACAGTAAGTTCTACTGTGTCAAATAGAGTTTACTTGATAGTAAATCTATTTTAGAATCACATCTTTATGGTTTATGAAGCTCAGTGATACATTTGTCTAATTTATGTATATTCTGTCTTTTAATATGTTAAATGTATATGATGTTTTGGAGTCCACCCAGATAACGGAACAGTATCAGATACTGTTCCGTTATCTGGGTGGACTCCAAAATGTGGCCGAGACAGAGAAGTATAAAAATAATAACTTTATTTTTATACCCCACCTCTATCTCCCCGCTGGGACTTGGGGCGGCTAACATAGGGCCAAGCCCAGATTTCCACAATAAGCAGATTAAAACACACACACACACACACACACACTTAACGATAAAACATCATATACATTTAACATTACACAGGTCAAACCAAGAGTTTACAACAATATAATAATAAGTAAAACTGCCTAATAAAAACAAGATAATAAAAAGTCAGGGCAGTGGTGCAAAGCGCATGATTAAAATCTAATGAGGTAGATAAAGGTAAATATAAAATGGGAATTCAAGACAGAAAAATGAGAAGAGTAATTACCAAATGCAGGCAAAAAAACAATATATTAGGCCCAATAGTGGCAATACTGAGGAGGTAATTCTTGTGATCAGTTGTTAAAAACGCCTCCTCCCTTCCATAAAATGGATTATTCTTCTCTGTCTGGGACTCTTTATTGAGTCAGCAAAGATAGTGGAACAGTACCCTTTTTCTAAACTACCCTGGTGTCATAGGATGAAATTTGGTATAAAACATCTTTCCTAAATAAATAACCTTAGCTTTTTCTTGTTGACAGTGTAATCATATGAATGTCTACTCATTAGCACCTAGTTTCTGCTGTAGAGCCCCCAAGAGAAGTAGGTCTGTGTATGGGAATTCCTACGATCTCTGGGAGGGGGAGATATGACGGTAGGCTTAGGCCGAATATTAGAGGGAGGCTGAGTCGACGGAAGACTCGGCCCCCCTCTGACCTGCGGCCTATCCCCAAGTGCACCTATGACAGGCGACCAGTTTCCTCCCCTCCTACCCTGGTGTTGGTGAATGCTAGGTCCATAAGGAATAAAACTGCTACTATCAGAGATTTTCTTACTGACCAGGGAGCTGACCTAGTGTGTATCACTGAAACCTGGATCCAAGAGGGGGACGAGATCCTACTCCAGGAAATAACATCTCCAGGTTATGTAATCACCCACCAGATGCGGAGTGGGAGGCGGGGGGGTGGGGTGGCTATGCTCTCCCGAGAAAGCTTTTCTCTTAGGGCAGTTCCTGTTGTGGACATCTCTGGCACTGAATGTGTTGGTCTGGTGTGGGATTCCCCTGAGAGCATGGCCTTTCTGCTGGTGTACCGTGCGCCTAGTGCACCAGCAGACAGCCTATCCCAGCTGCTCGAGACTGTGTCGGAGTGGTCCTTGAGGTTCCCCAGACTTGTTGTCCTGGGGGACTTCAATGTCCACGCTGATACGGACTCTTGCTCAGCAGCGGCTATGGACCTAGTGTCTACCATGGAGACACTAGGACTCTTGCTCTGCAGTACTGGGCCCACGCATCAAGCAGGACATACGCTAGACTTGATCTTCAGCGCAGGAATTCAAGTGACCCAAGCCTCTATTTTAGAGGTTCCATGGTCGGATCACTGTGCCCTGAGAGTCAGGCTGGAGCATGCCTACCCACCTGGCAAGGGCGCCGAGCCGATTTGGGCTCGCCCAAGAAGACTTATGGAACCTAGTAGGTTCCAGAATGCTCTGAAGGATCTGGAGCCTGTCAGCGACTCAATCGATGTGCAGGTGGACATGTGGAACATCAGGCTGTCCAATGCACTCGACGAGATCGCCCCTAGACACTAGATCGCCCCCTAGATCGCCCCTCCAACCCCGCCGAAATCGGTCTCCTTGGTTCACCGAGGAACTTCGATCGATGAAGCGGGAAAAGAGACGGCTAGAGGGCGTGTGGCGAGAACTTCATGACAGAGCTTCGAGATCAGCTTACAGGGCATTTATGGAGTCCTATGAGCATGCTACCATCGAAGCAAAGAGAGTATACTATGCCTCTTTGATAGAGTCCGCCAGCTCACGCCCGGCAAAATTGTTCAAAATAATTAGATCTCTAACGACGGTTCCTACCAACCCAAAAAGTGATGATCAGACCCCTTCAGCCGAGGCTTTTCAAAGCTATTTTGCTGACAAGATCTCACTACTACGCCGGGACCTCCCCGCCACAACTGATACAATGAGAGAACTTGAGACTCCGTGGCCACTTGCTGGGCCCACCCTCGACCAGTTCATCCCACTGGACGCAGAGGGTCTCGATAGGCTCATAGCTGCAGCTAGACCGACCACTTGCTCCCTTGACCCGTGTCCCTCTTGGTTAGTAAAATCCTGCTTGGAGGGATTACGTGACCCGCTGCTGAAGATAATAAACAGCTCCCTTGAGCAAGGAGTCTTTCCAGAGGGATTAAAAGAGGCAGTGGTCTCTCCTCTGCTGAAAAAACCAGATTTAGATCGTTTGGTTCCCTCCAGCTACCGCCCAGTTTCGAATCTTTCATTTCTGGGCAAGGTGATTGAGAGGGCAGTAGCGGTGCAGCTGCAGCAGTTCCTAGACGACACAGCCGGACTGGATCCTTTCCAGTCTGGCTTCCGTGCGGGGCATGGGACAGAGACTGTATTGGTTTCCATCACAGATCATCTCCGATGCCAGCTTGACCGGGGCGGGTCGGTGTTGCTTGTGTTATTGGATCTCACAGCAGCATTTGACACAGTCGATCACAATCTTCTGACCCACCGCCTTGCCGTTGCTGGAGTTAGGGGGACAGCTTTAAATTGGCTGGCCTCCTTTCTTCACAACCGTGGACAGCGAGTGGAGAGGGGGGGCCTGGTCTCTGAGAGGTCCCCTCTACATTGTGGGGTTCCTCAGGGGGCCATTCTCTCCCCTCTGTTGTTTAACATCTATATGCAACCACTTGCTCAGCTGGTCCGAGATTTCGGGCTCGAGTGTTATCAATATGCTGACGACACTCAGCTTGTGTTAAAGATGGAAGGCCAACCGGAGTCTGTACCCGACAGTCTTCACCAGTGCCTCGAGGCCATTATTGGATGGTTGCGTTCCAGTAGTTTGAGGGTGAATCCAGCAAAGACGGAGTTCCTATGGCTGGGCCGACCGGGCAGTGGGGATATCCAGTTGCCAACCCTGGATGGTGAAGTGCTACGCCCGTCTTCACTAGTAAAGAGTCTGGGAGTCCTCTTGGACCCTTCACTGACGATGCAGGCCCAGGTCTCCGCCGTTACCAAAACTGCCTTTTTTCATCTTCGGCAGGCTAGACGGCTAGCCCCCTATCTATCTAGGGACAACCTGGCTACAGTGATCCAGGCTACAGTCATCTCGAGACTGGATTACTGTAATGCCCTTTACATTGGCCTTCCTGTGTCGGTGATCCGGAAGCTCAAATTGGTGCAAAATGCAGCTGCCCGGCTCCTTGCGGGAGTCCCCATAAGATGCCACATAACACCAATCTTACGGCAGCTGCACTGGTTACCAATTGAGCACCGGATCACTTTCAAAGTGATGGTGCTTACCTTCAAGGCCTTACATGGTCCAGGGCCGATGTACCTGAGGGACCGCCTCACCCCTTACAAACCCCAGAGATCCCTCCGTTCTGAGGACCAAGACCTGCTGGAAGTCCCCAGTTTTAAGACCTTGCGTCTAACTGCAACTAGACGCAGAGCCTTTTCAGTAGTGGCGCCATCTCTGTGGAACACCTTGCCACCTGAAGTTCGTGCCTTGCGGGACTTGTTGGCCTTCCGCAGGGCATGTAAGACACACCTGTTTCGGCAGGCTTTTGAGTTCTGTTGCTGATGTTTTAAAAGGTGCTTTTAGGATGTTTTAAAGATTTTTTTTTTAAATGATGTTTTTAAAATGTTTTTTAAATTGTTGATTTTAGCCGGTTCTTGTTAGCCGCTCCGAGCCCTAGGGGAGTGGCGGCATATAAGTTTGAAAAATAAATAAATAAATAAAAAATTAGTAAGCCCATTGTGTGTACTTGGCTGTCTGTGTAAGGCATAGCAGAGATGTTCCTTTCTATTTACTTAGCAGAATCTTTTCATGACTGTATTACATTGCTGCACTGTTCTGACCTTGGTAGGTTAGTGTGACAACCATTCAGTCATCACTGATCTAAATTGTAGAAATGCAATAACTGGTTTGATAACAAAATTCTTACTCACATATCTTATTTTGAAGCTTTTAAGTAGCTCAGTTTGTCTGTTTAGCATGCTACTCTTTTATTCCAAATAAAATTGATCCAGTAGACTAAAACATAGAAGCTAATGTCCTACATAGTGAAACTGAGCTAAGCTCATCCAAAGAAAGAGTACAAAGGGCGCAGACCAGCAGGACAACACGGAAGTAAACAGTCATGTTCATTCCTGAACTATCTATTCAAATACTACAATCTTCCTTTTCCCCACCCCCAAAACACAGCTCTGATTTACATGCCTACATTAAGTCTAATTTATTGCAAAATTACCCCATCTTGAATATTTAGATAATATGTGAAAGTCATTAAAAGTTTAATTTACAATGGTCATATATATTCACACTTGATACTCCTTTTCTTCTCAGTCTAGTATAATCCTATATGGAATGATTAAGAAAAAAAAAACCCAGGAAATATTCAGTGAGGAAATTGAATAACTGTTACTTTATAATATTGTATTTCCCTGGTCTATCTTTATAAAGTGTTCAAGAAATAACGTTACTATGGTGTATTTGTGTTTGCATTTTTAAGTAAGCAGCTGTTGCTCTGGGAATGTTCATATGAGAAGAAAGTACCAACATTATTAAATTTTAGTTAGAATTGTGTTAATTATATTTTATGAGGACGTCCTGGATATTATATTGTCATGAGGACTTCCTGGATAGAACAGAGGGTGGAATTGTTTCTAGGGAAATCCTAGAAACAAAGAAGGCTATGACATTGGGGAAGAATCCTGGAGGACAGTCACTTTTAGGAGCAGACCATGCACAACGAATTCAAAACCTCTCCCACTAAGCAATCAATTTCTACATCTTCCTGACTTTAATGGTGGAGACAGGGTGTAAGCAAGAAAAACTGCATACCAGGGAAAGAAATAATCTAAACATTATCTGCAGTAAGAAGAAAATAAAAGTTCTAGTGGCCAGGTATTCATTGCTCAAGAGGAGCATTGAGAACTATGCCAACTGGACAAGATGAACCAGGATGTATTTTGTATGCCTATATCCAGGATGTCACCAACAAGTTACTGATCTCAACAAGATCACAAAGCAGAAACCTTTTTTTCTCATTCATGTGGGTACCAATATCACTGCAAAAACATATTGCTTTGGACTATAAAATCATGGGCAAGAAAATGTGAGAGGTTAGAAGCATTTTTACCAATTCTCCTAATGAAAGATAAAGGATCAAACAGGAACAGGGTATTGCAAATGAACGACTGGCTACATAGATAGTGTCAAAAGGAGAAATTTGGCATCAGGAATTGTTGACTTCACTTCCTAGACAAAGAACTACTGACTACAGATGGGTTATACCTCACAAAGATCAGGAGGAATGCCTTTGGCCAAAGCATGGTGAATCTGATCAAAAGGACTTTAAATAAATACTTGGGGGTTTGGAGATAATAGCATGAATATTTTTCAAAAACAAGATATAAGCCTTCCTCTGAAGATCTCAAAATTTGATCATACTCATATGATGAGATACAATCTCTCGGATAGTCTTTATTCAAGTCATATAGATTTTGTGGGATGGAAGTGTTACCTTCATTTTGTTCCTTCCTGCAGGGTTAAGATCATAAACAGCTCTGCTAATATCTGGTGATCTGATTTAGAAAGGCATCATCAAAGTTTTCACTCAATCTGTAGTAGCCCCTCCCACAGTAATACTTTTAAAATGACAGATAGTTGTTGACTAGCATATTTTTCTCTCTCATCTTCTAACTTTCAACAGAAACAAGATAGGAAGATCCTCATGGATCCTCTGGTAGTTTTTGGTTGGCGTAATCTTTCTTTGTCTTTTTTGGGACTGCGTTATCATGGCATGGTTAATGTAATGTCATTTCATCTCGTTTCATTACATCCCACATTCCTCCCAGTACGGGACTCAAGATGACTCACAATATGACTTAAACAATATACATTTAAAACAATAGATGTGGCGCAGCTGTTGAGCAGCTGCCTTAAATCACTCTGACCATGAGGTCATGAGTTCGAGGCCAGCCTGTGGCGGGGTGAGCACCCGTCAATTAAAAATAAAAAATAGCCCCTGCTCGTTGCTGACCTAGCAACCCGAAAGATAGTTGCACCTATCAAGTAGGAAATAAGGTACCACTTATAAAGTGGGGAGGCAAGATTAACTAATTTACGACCTGGAATGAGGAAGTGCCGTCAGTGTGGATGATGAAGCAGCTGCTCCCCCCTGTGGCCAGAATCGAACATCCCCTCAGGAGAAGGTTAACTTGCCTCTGTGTGTGTCTCTCAGTCTCTGTTTGATGTGTTTGTGGGCATTGAATGTTTGCCCTATGTGTGTTATAATGTGATCCGCCCTGAGTCCCCTTCGGGGTGAGAAGGGCGGAATATAAATACTGTAAATAAATAAATAAATAAATAAATACAGAATGTAGAAAGCAATTAAACCACTATTTTAAAAAAATGATTTAAAGTGGTTTACAAGAGAGTTAGAAATGGAGAAAGTGCTCCATTGAGGATCTTAAAACTTGGGCTAAAAGCAGGAGATACAGTAGAACCTTGGTATCCACTGGGTTCAGTTCCAAGACACCCTATGAATACCAAAATTCATGGATGCTCTATCTCATTACTACAATGACATAGCAAAATGGTGCCCTTATATAAAATGATACAAATCAAGGATTGCTTTTTGGATTTATTTATCTGGAATATTTTCAAGCTGTGGATGATTTAATTTGTTGATTCAGAATCCATGGATATGGAGGTTCAACTGTACAACCTTTAGATAGGAGCACTTTGAATTATGTCCACAATTAATCAGATATTCAATAGTACTATCCTAGTGTACTCTATAATTTGTCTTCTGTTTTCTGTGGCATTTACCTACTTTATCATTTGTTATTTTGTTGTCATAATGTAGAATGATTTACTTTAAGTCATTTTATAATTGCTTACACTGGTGTAATTGACTATATCCTGTCTTGAGATCTTCAGATATAGATTCATATAGAAATATTTTAAAATATAAGTACAGTAAGATTGACCTGTATTTGGAACCCACAGATTGATATCCATCACATACTATCTGCTCAGACTATAAAGTTTATTGAGAGTTGGGGGAGAAATAAGTTATGGTTTGTAGACTTTTCTTTTTGCTATGAGTAAATCAATATATTGACATGTCTATAGTACACTATAAAAATTAAATTCAAAGAAAGACTGAGGTTTGGCAAACCTGTTGATCTTAAAAACCTTATATTTAATGAAAAGTGGCTCAACTGTGTAAAAGATTGTCAAAATATTTTGAATTTTTTAAAAAATAAATCATGGTCTTGAATTACAAAATTATCTGTGTTCTGTTTTGAATAATACATTAAAAATGCAGGCAGTTCTTGTAAAAATATGTTGAGGTTGCAGGTTGCCACTCTTTCAAGAGTGGAGAGAGAAGTGCATCATAGTAAGAAAGATTGAATGGGAAGGGGAAAGTATTCCCAAGAAGGAAAGAGTATTTCCTGCAACCCTGAGTGTTACAACCCTGACACTGGGATATGCAAAAGATGGATAATATCTTGATTCAAGAGTTTCTGCCACCCGCAGCCTAGAAAGTCCTTCTTGTCCTCAGACATGGGAAGCTTATAGCACTGTCTGCGGCTCATAATAATAACATCTTCTCCTTCTCAAATCTTATTCCAAAATACCAGAGTGCTCAAAATTTTGATTAACCCACCAAATTTAAAATTGATTCCTTTATTTCTAGGAAGCTGTGGTGGTTAATAAGTGAACAAAGCCTGGGTCAGATAGTTTTTTAAAACTTTCACACCATGCTTTTCTACACCCATTTAATACAGCAGCTTGGGGTGTGAGAACATTTTTATCATTGGGCTGTCCAATTTATTCATAACTTCACATATATGCTGATTTCCCAACTTTCCTTCCTGTGGCCACTCATGGAAATTTTAGAAGGTCATCATTGTAGAAAGCTCACTGAAAATTTTAGCTATGATGTTGCAAAAAAAATGTTATAATGCATGAGATAAATTTTTATCAAGGCTATATGTAATATATATGTAGAGTTTGGAATTGTTCCTTTTTTGGATTACAATTGATCGATCTGCCCATTCTATAATAGCCCCATTCTTGATGTGTTGCCATTGTTATACTGCATTTTATTGTCCATTTCAACTGTGAAATTACTTTTCCCCATTTCGGCACATTCTGCACTTTGCCCGGGTTCTATGAATTAGTCTCCTGTTTGTAACATTGTTTGCTTCATGTTAATTTTACTGATTGCTTTTACTGATGTTGATGTTTTTATTGGGATAATTGTGTTATTGCTTTGTTATTGATATTTGATTGTTTTATCGGGCAAGGCCCCATGTAAGCAGCCCCGAGTCCCTTCGGGGAGATGGGGCAGAGTATAAAAATAAAGTTGTTATTATTATTATTATTATTATTATTATTATTATTATTATTATTATTATTAATTTCCAGAATTCCGTAAGACAAAGTTGTATAGATTTGGAAGGATGACCCATTCTTGATTCTGTTATGATTCACTGATGATAAATCTTGGTAATTTATTACACAGTTATTGCTTTTGTTTCCACAAGTGGCCTAGCACCAAAGTGGAAATTAGTTAGCGGTTTCATTATTAACATGACTACTTCAAGAAGATAAAAATTAGGGGTTGTATTAAAATCTATAATTCTATGTCTACTCAGTAACAGAAAGGAAAACTAATGCCTAGTGTATGTAATATGTGTTTGCGTGTACATATTTCTGTATATTTTTTCTTGTTGCACAAGATAATCTTTCTTGATCAAACACAGTTATTTCAGTAGTGTTAATAGCATTTAGTTCCTGAAGTACAACTATGTTAGAAAATTGCAAGTCTACTTGTATATGTTTAGTAGCCCCTTTTTAAATGTAGAAACTAATTGTAGGTAGATTTCTTTATCCATAAAACTATGTTTTGCCCAGCCTCTCCATCTGCTCTTTTTGACACCCCTGTCATTAACTGTCATTTTCCTTTAAATATACAGTGGAGCTGAAAGGCCAGCTCTACACCACATCATTTCAGATTAGGGGCACTTCGTTTGAGCTGAGCACTGTTTAGGTGTCAGAAAGAAGTCTCTGACCTCTCTCGCACCACAGTGCCGCAGGCCCTTAATTAGTACTGACTCTAGCCATTACTACAGAAAGGACAAAGGCGACCACATCATTTTTCTACTTAGGAAGTTAGCGTCTGACCTAATAACTTGTCCAGACTCGTACGACACTGTAATGACCACACAATGACAGTGGGATTATTTGTCAGATTCTTTCCTCCCCTAAACCTAGGATAATCAGAAAAGTTAAGAGTTGTATCTCTCACACCTTAGAGGGCTATTTTAGAATCTCATTCAGCTGATCTCACAATAATGAGCAATATACTGGGAAATAGAAGATTGGGCAAGGCAGTAACAAAGCATATAGCTTTTTATTCCAAGTATAGATAAAGCAAGAATAAAGGGACATTCTCTTCATAACACTTGATCCCACAAAGTTTAATTAAATAGGAATTTGGCTAAGACCTTGGTACATACTACTTCAAATAATTTGGCTCATCTGTCAGCATAACATCCTCTATTAATGGAACTTGACTAGCTTCACAATTGTCAGTTGTAAACACTGTATTGATTCAGTGTGAACTGAATATTATTTTTATATCTATAATACTATCCTGATACGAGATGACATAAAAGAAGATAAACCAGAAAATACTGTGCATTTCAACATAATTTTGGATCAACCAAAAGTACTTTTTATGTTTGATAGGGCAATGTTTAGCTAAGAAAAAAACAGACATTGTCATTCCAAAAATGCGAAAGCAAATGAATTTGAAAGATCCCATGCCTGAAATCTTTTTATGAGTTTTTAAAAAATACAAACGTATTCTATAATGACAATTTTTATCTTTCGCTAAAAGCTCGGATGGTATTCTGTCCTTTTGTCTGATGATTTCCTTATACTTGTAGGGAACCCAACCACATCTAGAGTGAAACCAACCCTAACAAATGTGCTAGACCTGGTCTCTGACCTAATACTACTGCATATATAACTATAGCTATAATTTCATAGACAGGTATGTACTGTATCAAAGGAAAAATCACTGGGGCTGAAAATGGATGACAGTGGCCCAAAATATCACTTCCAAATTAATTTTGATTTCAGTAATTAAAATTTTAAAAACTACAATATAATCTGAAATATAGTTATTTGTAGTTTGTGCAGTTTGTCAATTTGGAAAGAAGACATCAGGTTTTCACACATGCCTAACTAGAGGCATTTAATGTAGAAACTGTATTTTATGGTTTGAGATGTGTCTTAACAATACTTAACACATCAAGAAAAGGTGTTGCTCTATGGTATCAATGTCTATGATAGCAAACAATAATGTCCAAACAAATATGAATACTTCCATTAGGTGCTCAGTTTGATAAATCATTAAATTTACTTGTTAATGGTGTTGCTAGGTAAAAGATGTTGAAGTCTGGCATTTGCAGAATTTTGAAGGAGATATTTATTGTTTATTTCTGGTTTATTTCTGCCTCTTCAGAAGATGAGCAACTTCTTTAAACATGCAAATTTAGTGGATACACAGTTCAGATATATGATGCATGTGCTCTAGAATCTATACATGCATCCAATGTGACCCTGACTGTCCATTTATAGATTAATGTATAGATTATCTGGAAATTAAAACTATTCACATGAAAAAGTTCACAATAGAATAGTGCTACAATTGCATCCACTGAACTTTCTAAAAATATAATGGCCATACCCTGGTAGCAGAATCTGTGAAAAGAAACTGTCAGCGTCTAAAAAGTCTGGTTCTCTTCCTGTGAAACATGGCTGCTGATGTTATGGCCTCACTAACTATGGTTTACAATTACTGATAGAGTATTGCTCCCTCTTTTAAGTGAAAGTCTGAGAATAAGTGGAAGTTTTTGCTTCATTTGTAAACATTGTAAAATTCTAGTTTAACAGCCAAAAATGCAGTGGAAAAAACATGAGTATCCAAATAACAAGAATGTTCCCATACAGCAAAAATACAAACAAATTCTATTTTTAAATTAATCATAATTACTAATTATATCTAAGACAACTTTAAAGCATGGTTTATAATCTTGATTTTTTCCTCTACAGCAAAAATTAAAGTTAAACATTTGGACTACACAAAGGTCTCCAGCCTTCTAAGGGAGGAAAAAACCCACCTGCCACCAAAAATTGGTGGCATAATCTGCAGCAAAGTAGAACAGTTTACTGAATAATGTAATGGGAAATCAGTGAATTAATTTAAAAGTAAAACAATCCATAAAGTGTTGTGTGATTGAGGGTTTTTGAAAGAAACAAGGAGGAAAACTGAAATGTTCACTAATTTTCCTCAAAAATAAATAACCATTTCACAGCTTAGGCATCCTTACACTTTCTGATCTGGGACATTCTGTTCCTCAGTAATCATGGAATTCTAGTCCTAAAGCAAGTAAGTATAATTATGTTTAAAATATCAAGGCTGTTTAAAGAATTCATTTTACTGAATACATTTCATTGCTTTAAAAATGCCAAGCTAACCAAATTTTGAAGTTTAGTGCTTGAGCATGGTCAACATGGGTAGTAGTTATTTGGCCTATCACATTTGATTACCCTGCCCTCCTAAACCATTGTTCTGATTAACCATAGGACTGGCTTTGAACATACCAGCAAACTGGGAATCTTAAAATGGAAACTATCCTCCAATCTTCTCCCTGCAGGAGTACTGAGAGAAAGGGGAGTATTGTATAGGCAGTCTCCAAGTAACAAAAAGGCTAGGTTCTGTAGGTCTGTTCTTAAATTGAATTTGTATGTAAGTCAGAACAGGTACATTTCTTAAGCTTAACTCCAGCCAAATACATGTATTTGTTAGCTTTGGATAGCATAGGGAGGGGTTAACACCCCTGTGGTGTTTGTTTTGCTGTCAGTGCCCCTGTTAAGATTTCACCTCACTTTCTGTCCCTGAGATAATTAGATTTTGAAAAAAATGGCTTGTTGTGGATTGGTGAGAAAGCTTCAATAGAGATACTTTTTTCCCATGATAACTTTCAGGAGTGAATTTCCCTTCTTAGGGGTAGATTTCTCTCACTTTCTGTTGTCTCACCCTTGTTCTTAACTATGAGTAATTTATAAGTTAGATGTTTGTAACTTGGGGACTTCCTGTAATATGATATGTATAATATCCATGATTTTGTGTTTATGCGGTTTCTTTCTTCACATTTATCATTTATCTGTTAGAGTTCCTGTTTGACTAAGAATGGATTAGAAAGGCTTACTTTAGATATCATTTGAGGTATTGTTGTAAGATTTTTTAAAAAAGATTTTTTGATAGGAAAATACTTCATGATATTCACCTTCTGCTCCAGTTACCTGCACACACAAATGCAGCTATTCATTTTTGTTTTCTAGGTTTTACCAGTTTTAGGCTAATTATTGACTTTGTAAATATAAAAATGTTGACATGCTGCCAATATTAATATAGATATCAGTCCAAGACTAACCTGTAATATATGTAGGAGCAATTTTTTTTTACCTTGATACAGAAAAGCAGTCATGTATGAGATTTTATATCCATCCTAATCTATCTTGTTACTGCTCTTGTCATGGATGATGTGCTAATGTATAGGGAACCATTTTTTTCTCTTCACACAATGGAATAGATACACATTAATGGCAGTCAAACCTGCTCTCTGTAATTATTTTCAGGATAGCTAGATATCAGGAATATTACAGATTTCCCCCTCCCTGACTCTCGAATGACTTTTATTTTTAACTTAAACTACAGGGAAAAGAATTTTAAAATAATAATATATGGCTGTTATGTTTATTAGGGCTATTTAGACTGTAATTATATATATTCACACAGTCGTTTCCGACTCTTCGTGACCTCATGGACCAGTGCATGCCAGAGCTCCCTGTTGGCTGTCGCCGCTCCCAGTTCCTTCAACGTCAAGCCAGTCACTTCAAGGATACCATCCATCCATCTTGCCCTTGGTCAGCCTCTCTTCCTTTTTCCTTCCATTTTCCCCAGCATTATGAACTTTTCCAAGCTTTCCTGTCTGTAAACATATGTGGAATTACAGTGTTATGTATTTATATAATCATTCAAACACAGTTGAGATCAGATCAAACATGGGTATGTTCCTATATAAGGGTGTATTTCATGGCAGTGGAGGCCGCAAAGCAATTTTCCATTGTAGCCGATATTGAGTCTGCGAGGAACCGTCCAGTGGAGCTGTTTCAAGTAGTCAGAGAGCTGTTAAATCCCGTCCCACAAGATGGGAACTCTGACCACTCAGCAGCTTGTCTTGAAGCATTTGCTCGGTTCTTTGTGAACAAGGTATCACCGTATATATATATATTAGCTCTGGATATTAAAGGGAAGGGTTAACACACTTGTGGTATTTGTTTTCCTGTCAATGCCCCTGTTCGGAAGATTTCACCTCACTTTCTGTCCCTGTGTTAAATGGATTTTGAAAAAATTGGCTTATTATGGAAACAAGAATTGGTGAGAAAGTTTCAGTGGAGACACCTTTTCCCCATGATAATTCTTTCAGGAGTGAATTTCCCTTCCAAGGAGTAGATTTCTCTCACTTCCTATGTCTCAATCCTGTTCTTAACTATGAGTTGTTTGTAACTCGGGGACTGTCTGTAATATGATATGTATAATATTCATGCTTTTGTGTTTATGGGGTTTCTTTCTCCACATGGTATTATGTATGAAATGAAACAGATCCATAGACTGCTGAATATTTTTGTAAAGGTATTAGAAATTTGCTTGTGTTTGAGTCCAATCCAAACTTTTTAAGATGCCAATGTTGGGCTGCCTGAAGCTGTGCTGAATCCACATGCCTTCAAGGTTATGACTATCCCTGTCCTGGCTTATCTCTCTGCCATCATTGTGACTATGTTGGCCTGAAGAGTGTGTGAAGTTGTTGTTACTCAGTGGTTTCTCCTTGTCTCTTTAGCACCT
This sequence comes from Anolis carolinensis, assembly GCF_035594765.1. Classification (NCBI taxonomy): domain Eukaryota; kingdom Metazoa; phylum Chordata; class Lepidosauria; order Squamata; family Anolidae; genus Anolis; species Anolis carolinensis. The sequence goes on along the minus strand of NC_085844.1, from coordinate 37,881,730 downwards.
TGCCCTGGCTCTTTTGCAAACAAATCTTAACAGATCTTTCTGTCAGCAGGTCTTTGAAATTTAGTGGTCAGAATGAAAATCCTGTAGTTATGGCAGTCTAGTATTTTTCCTACAGAATGTGATTTTCCCTCTCCAGTTAACATAACTGTGCCTAATCCTAACCCACTATAGCTGTAAATTCCTTATTTGTCTCCAGAACGAACATTTGATTTGTTTCATTTGAAATGCTACTATATGACATCTGATCTAGTTTTTTAGGCCATGATTTCTGAAGTTCCTTTTCAGATACTTTCCTTTATTTAACATGGACAAAGCCTGAGGAAGGAAAGATGAATAAACACATCAAAAGGGATATAATTGTGCATGTCTATTCTCAGTTATATTCGTTATTTGCTATGAGAAATATGATAGAATCTTTTCCCATAATATTTTGCCTATTCTAATTTAAAATAGACCTTTTCCAATTCCTTTATACAAGCATTCCAAAATAGTAAAAAAAAAATAGCTACTACCTGCAAAAAATGATACGATTGTTTCATAAATTAAAGAAGTGCTTATCAGTTGTGGCTGACACATCATTTGTGCTTTCTCCCTTACCCTTCCCCCATATTAGATCCAAGCATGGAGTGTTGATGTGATGAAGTAAACATTTTTCTCATTTTTGAAGTTGCAATTTATTAGATATTTATTGTTTGTGAACAATAAATATCTGGCTTAAAACATATCAAACCATGCTTTTTATTTAGTTGTAATCAACCTGTTCTGAACAAGGTATGGAATTGATAGCCATTATTGATTGCTTGTAGCATTACCTAATCTTCACTAAATGTAGGAAGCTTTTCAGATTTAGAAAGGTGGCAGCAAATGTCTAATAATGATGCTGCTGGGAATTCAAGCTCAATAGTGTGGTCAGTACAAAAGAGATGTAGCTATATGAGGTTTTTTATTTTAAGCCTGTTGGATTTACTAAATGTTCAAGCTAGTATAATAATATTTTGATAATGTTGTGTTTACAACATGGTTCTAAATTTCAGCTTTTCTGGTGTCAATAAAAAAGGTTGATTATCATGCTGTCTGTTTTGTATGCAATAGGATAACTTGCATTGAAATTCCAATAAATTGCAGAAGCAAATAATACAGTAGCAAAGCATAGATCTGGATGGTATTGGAAATTTAATACAAAGAAATATTACAAGAAATTATTAACCTGAATATAAACATCCTAATCTGGATAATAGCATTTTTATTGTGATTTTTCTTTTCTACCTTCTTTGTTTTCATTTTTATCTGGTTACTTCACTGGTGAATAATTGCTAAAGGGAACCCATTTTGCAAGGGAAGCATTGAGTTTCCAAGAAAACTTGCTTGTAGCTATTGCCACATTTGAACCTCACTAATGTATGTAAATTAAAAACTATGGTATTCACATTGCTCTTGTTTGAAATAAAAACAGAATCTGATCATTACAATCTCCAAGCCAGGTATTATCACTGGACTACTGAGCTGCTGATGATAAATTGTACTGAATAGCTTGTGGATAGAATATTTTATTCAGTTCTCTATCACACAACACTGCATAAAATAAGAATGATTCATGAAGCATGAGAGCTGGTGGTTTATGAAATTCATTGCTCACGGCAAGTTTTTTTTTCCAGAAAATCGGAAGACAAAGCAATTCACAAGGGTTATTTAGTAATCAGTGTGAATTACTTCTAGGTATAAACCTGGAAAAATTAAAAATACATTTACTGAATGGCAAACTTTATTGCTGTAGGTGTTATAATTTAATTGTATACTATTCTACAGCTTTTTAGGCCACTTTTAATTTAGAACCCATATTTAGTAAGTAAAATAGAATAAACACAATATGAGGATGATTATATTGAAATAGCCTCTGTTGCCTTCTGTGACTTCTGTATTGTAGACTATTGAGCGTATTTTGTTTATGCAGAAATAAATGTAAAAGAAAGATGTGCAGTGTAAAGCCATCTCCCTCCTCATTTCATATTTACAATAACAATGTTTCATTTATACTTGTGTATTGATGTCCCAAGGCAATGTTTCAAATGAAAAGATAATAACATATGAAAACGTGTCAGAAACTAATTATCTTTTGTAACTAGTTTTTCCTCCACATACAGTATATTTTTCACAACATTGTCCAGTCACATGCTGGGATCCTTACTAACATTATCACATGCCAGTCACATGAAATCTCAGTGGTACCTCTCCTTCTGTCATTATTTGCAACATCAATTAATTTTCTCTTGACCTTGGCTTCGGAAAATGTAGCAAAGAATTATCAGTATATGCTTTGCAGAGTCTATTTTCAAGGCATTAGGCCACTATACGCCCCCCCCCCCCGAAGATGGAGTAGGCCAAACATTGTATTTTCTCACCTGCAGGGTTGCCTAGTAACCTGAATTAAGGATTTTCACCAAGCCTTCAAGAGAAATAAAAGACTGTATTGCAGGTTGACCTAGGTTGGGGGTTGGGCCCCATTGATGCTGATCGGAATTTTGAATACGGAAATATGAAACAAAAGCCTCATTAATATTCACTGTGGAAGCAGTTCTGTAATGAAAACAGCCTTGTTTTATAGGGCAAACTGAGAATACCACAGAGCATCAGCTTTCAGAAGCATTAAATTTCTGTTGTGAGCTCTCCTTTTCTGTGCTGTTTTGATGATTTTTCTGTCTGTCAACAATAGAAAATATTGACTGGGCACAGAAGATATTTAAAAGACATCTTCTGAATAGGTAAATTTACCTTGGAGAGAATACTTTATGGAAAACATTCTTGCAGTATATGTGAGATGGTGGCACACATAGATTTGTTCAGCTTTCATTTAATCGCTTCAAGAGATGGAATTCCTTGTTTAATGTATTGCTGTTGAAAATGAAAGATTAGTGTACTTTAAAGGTGGAGGTCATTCTTTGTAACACTATTACAGCTTTGTCCTTGACATGTGAGATTCCGTAGAGGGAGTGGGGGGAGGTAAGAGTACCAGGAGAAATTCCGGCATGGAAGTACGGTAGTTGCACAATTAGGAAGTCAGCACCTAGTGACAGTCCCCAGCAAATGATGGTGTCAAGCCACAGAGGGGATGAGGGTGGCAAGAATGACACTCACCCTAGCAAGATGGAAATAAATGCCCAGTTTGATAAAAGAAAACAGACAATTTATGTATACCCCGAAGAGTTAACAGCTAGTGAGCCATTCCTGTGGGTCAAGTGCTGCATTTGCATTTTGATGGGATGTTATCAAGTAATTAATGCACCAGTCAGGATTTATTACCTCAGGAGTGAACTGAAAGGTTCATTACAAAATCGGTTTCACTTGAAGATAGGCATTTCCTCAGAGTTAGCTTTTGACATGTTGTTCCTAGCTCCCTCTGCCTGTGGCAGTAGTGGTAGAAGGCCAGTGAGGTGAAATTCATTGCTTAATAAGGGCATTCACTTTGGGTATTCTTGTGATAATAAATGTATACATCAAGGCTGCACTGCCTTGTCAGTTTAATTGCTTCTTGTGGTCCTTAACAAGCCAATCTTAATCAGTCTGGACCATGTTATGAATAATTTAGGGATCAGCAGACTTCACGCTTAATAAGATGTACTAGATTATAAAACTTAAGGGCAGTGTTTAATAGAAAGCATGCAAAACACTTTATGAGCAGCAAAGTGGGCAAAACATGCAGCAACTTATTTCACTGTTTGTAATTTATGAGCAACAGCTGTGTGCCTTATTGCTGAAATACCCATACAACCCTCCCCTTCACTTTTTGTTGAAGGCCACTGGTCCAGCCTTTCTATTTGTATAAGCCTTGGTAAAATATAATGGCAAATTTGAGTAGGCTATGACAATAAGACTGGGAATTGATGGTCAGCTTGCAATTTTCATTTTCAAACCATTCTTCTAAAATGTAAAACATATATTTTAAAAAACAGTTTCAGATGGAAACATTACCTATGTGTGCGCATGTATATTTCACAGCTCATATGAATTTTAATGTAATTTCTTAGAGGGAACCTTGAACTATCAATTTTTGATCAGTCATAGGAATAGTAAAATTGTTTCATCTTCGTTTAATAATACAACTGCAACTGCAAATTGTATGTATATAATTTTACATGTGTTGAAGATCATTCTTTATTTTTCAAAAGTAATACAGGAATGCATTACAAAATTTAAAGCAAATTAGTCATCAGTTTATTTGAATCTGATAGGTTGCATTCAATAAAATATGTTTTGATATAATAGAATATTTAAACTTATTGTTTAAAATGAATTCTTTGTCCTCCATTTTACCTCAGCATTCATAGTCTATAAGTAGTCCACAGAGTAATGCATCATTTAGTTTATGACATCTAATAACGGCCTACTGTATGCATTTAAAGCAAGTACTTGAACAATTTTCTTTTTTTCCCCTCCTTTCTCCCACCTCCTTTTTTCTGTATCTTATTGTTCTCATGCATCCTCAGCAAAGAAAACACTTAAACATTTTATACCTTTATTTAATATACAAAACATTCAATAAATAATGTGTCATCATTTGATGTTTGCGCAAATAATGTGCAACTACATTTGAAAAAAATGTGCATGAATTTGTGTGCATTGTGGATCTACATAGAATGAGATTCAAAATACTGCACTGTCAGTCCTTTCCTAATGCATTAAAATGACATTATGGTTAAACTACATATATGAATCAGAAAGATGGCTACCAGTAAATGAAAAACAGCGTCAAACCTATTTCCAAATCTATAGCTGGACCATCATATTCCTTTGTTCTTGTGCAGGTTAATAGAGATTGAGGAGATGGGCAGAGGAAAAGCAGTGCAATTTTCTGCTATTTAAGCTTGGCGAAATGGCACTCTTCAGGAAGCAGCAAAAAGTATGAAAGCGTAATAGGCATTTTAAAAGTAGAAGTCCATATAGCTGCTTGAGGGATCCTTAGATTTAGGCATGCATAGAATCACGAATGAGATAATCAGCATTGTGAAATTGAAACCTGTCTACTGCCTGCTGCTGTTCTTCCCTCTTTCAGTGGAGTGATTTGTAACACTCATCTTCTTCAGGCAAGGCAGCCTTCAAGATTATCCAGAACTGTCAATAGTAATTGCCAAAGTATTTTATTACCTACAGAAAATCAAAGGAATTTTATAACCAACAGTTATCAAGTTTCAATACATGGTATAAAGAGAGCAATTTTAGTTGGAATGCAATCATGTTTGGCTTGCGTTAATGTTCTTGAGACAATTCCTGTGCAACCAACTACAACATTCACTGTATTTAAGCTAGAGGCAAGAAAACATACGTATTTTCAGTAAAGAAAAAATACATAATGCTTACAAGCATCTGCAAGTACATGTATTTTAATTGCCATATAAACTATGCCTCAGTTAATTACTTATAAAACAATTAAATTGTTATAAAATAGGAAATGACATTTTAGAGCTCTGGCAGCAGAAATCAGTTCATGTGAGAATTTCCATGTTTCCGAAACTGCAAAGATTTGTAGAAATTAATAAAACAGTGCACCTTTTAAAAATCAATTTTGAAAATAGTAAATTTTTTAGCTTATTTTGCCTAAAAGGCTTTACTGAACCTGCTATTTTGACAGTTAACAATAAAGGCCTTTTTCCATATATAGAGCTGGTTCTTACTGAATCTGTGTAACTGTCGGTCCCATCCCCAAATGGGATCCCTTAAGAGAAAATAGAGGTCATGAAAACTGTAGCAACAGTAAAAGGTTTCTGAATTCAACCTACTGTTTCAGACATTTACACAAATCTGTTAGCAACAACATGCTGTGTTTACAGTGAACGCTACAGAACATGCTTCAGCTTTACTTCATAAAAAGAAAAACCAGCCTGTTTAGCAACACTTGCCAGTGCTGATTATCGGTAAAAGTTTGAATTTTATATCTATTTGTATATTATGTATCCGGAGTTGCATAAAAATGTTGGGAAGAAAGGGGTTGCGAGTGGAAAAAGTCTAAGAAGCTCTAGTCTAGACCAAGAGTTCTCAAAATCTTAAAGCCGTAGATCCCATTTTGAAGGAAAGGCTTCTTGTGCGCCTCAAGAAACTTTTGGACGTAGGTTTTAACCATTTGACAGATGAGTCAGGCTAGTGGCAGATGGATAGAGAATGTTTGTGTGAAGTAACTGAAAAAAATGAACAAATTTCAATGCGCACTGCACTTAGCTTGTTCATAATGCAAAAAGAAAGACTGAACAATACAACATTTAAAATAAAGAACAGTTTTAATCCACTTAGACTTAACAGTATTTCAGTGAAAGACCCCAGGAGCCATCTAGCAAAAGCATAGTCAAAGCACCCCCCAACAGATGGCCACCCAGCCTCTGCTTGATGAGGAGTAGTAGTAGTAGTAGTAGTAGTAATAATAATAATAATAATAAAAGCAATTCCATGAGCCATTCAGTCCTACCCCCTTTTGCCATGCAGGAAAGCACAATCAAAGCACCCCCAACAGAAAGCCACCCAACCTTTGTAATAACAACAACAACAACAACAACAACAAGGAATCCCAGGGGCCATCTAGTCCTTCTCCCTTCTGCTGTGCAGAAAAAGCACAATTAAAGCACCTCCAACAGATGGCCATGTAGCCTTTGTAATAAAATAACAAGAGCAAACACAGGGGCCATCCAGTCCTACCCCATTCTGCCATGCAAGGTGGGGTAGGCCGCATGTTTCACGGAGGCCCTATAGGCCATAGCAGCAGGGATCCCCAGGCTGGGTGATGCAAGACCACACACGGGGTGAGGCTCTCCAGGCCTGGGGTTGCCAGACTGCACGTGCCATGGGGCTGTATAGGCTGTGATCTACATTTGCAGGAGGAGCAGGGGACCCGCAAGGCCCCCACAGAGTCCCTGAGCCCTGAGTGCTCAGCGGAGCACAGTTTTAGAAATGTTGGTCTAGATTATACCATTTCAGAGTTAGAATGACTACTCTGTGATACAGTGTTTCTCCATACAGTCAATATCTATTTATTCCATACTGGAAATGTAGAAAATATAACTTCAGACAGAAAGGTTAGCTGAAACAGGCATAGTCCAAATTTGAAATTTACTCTCAGATCTTGCCATGGTTGGAAGCAAAAAAGATTTTTTTTGTTCTCTTTAACACTTAAGAAATTGCATAAATTCTTCATAGACTCATCCTCCTCACAAATGAACCCAAATTATCTTTTCAGTCACCAGTTTTGAGCTGTCAGGGTCATTCATTCATAGGCTATTACTTGTTGCCTAGTATGATTGCCTTCCAAGTGGAGAATCTTTGTGGTGGGTCAGTAAGTGACTGTAAAGACCTATTCTTGAACTGCATGTTCTTTTGCAGTGAGGACATTGATTTTAAGATAGAAGGCAGTCCCTACAAGGGTTGGCTTGACATGCCTTCCTCTTGACATGTTTCTGTCTTTCACCATCCATTTGTTCCTCTATGAATTCCACAACACTGTTGATAACAGCTGACCTTCAGTTAGAATGCTCGCGGGCTAAGGCTTCCCAGTTCTCAGCGTCTATGCCACTGTTTTTAATATTAGCTTTAAGCCCATCTTTAAATCTCTTTTGCTGTCCACCAACATTCAATTTTCCGTTCTTTTGTTAAGAGTAGAATAACTGTTTTGAGAGGCTGTGATCAGACATTCAGACAATGTGGCCAGATCAGAAAAGTTGATGGCAGATGATCATTGCTTCAGTTCTGGTGGTCTTTGCTTCTTCCAGAACGCTAACCTTTGCCTGTCTGTCTTCCCAAGAGATTTGCAGGATTTTTCGGAGGTAACGCTGATGGAATCGTTCCAGAAGTTGGGAGTGACATTGTAGACAGTCTGTGTTTTGCAGACGTGTGGTGGGGTTGGGAGGGACAATAGCTTTATAAAAAAGCATCTTGGTACCCCTATGGATGTCCCAATCCTCAAACACTCTCTGTTAATTAAAAAAAATGCTGCACTCGTAGAGCAGAAATTATCAACATTTTCTAAAGTTTGACCATTAAACTGTATAACTGGCATTGCAGAGGGATTGGATAATGCCTTCTGATAGAGCACTTTGGTTTTCTTGATGTTGAGTGAGAGGCCAAGCATTTCGTATGCTTCTGCAAAGGTGTTTAAAGTTATTGTGGGTCGTCTTCTGAATTATCACAGTCTATATTATCATCAGCATTTTGGAGTTCTATAATAGATGTTGTTGTGACCTTGGTTTTGACTTTCAGCCTGCTGAGGTTAAATAGCTTGCCTTCTGTCTGATAGGTGATTTCCACACTGGTGGGAAGCTTCCCATCAACGGCTTCCATGGTACATCATTCCTTATCTATACATTCCAGGTCCTAATCTGTAACTATATCAGAATTCTTGTGATATCATAAATGTAACTTCTAGTGATGCCAAAGGAGTGGGTCTATGTAATGCTACATGCATGGGACAAGCAGATTGGAATTGCTTCTGTCTTAACAAAGTTTACTTTGACTGTGTTTCTGTACAACTACTTATTCCATGTAAGACTACAGAGTGGTCTTGTGGTAATCGTTTCTTCTTGTATATTTCATTGGAGACGGAGATGAATACATGAAAACCAAGAAGGATGGGTGTGTCATTTTACTAGAAGTACCATAATTTCTTGCTAACCAAAGCAAATCAGTAGTATGTATGGGTTCTCTCAACTGATAGGAGAGACCCAGGAGCTTAAGAGTATGCTACGTGCTCAACAGTTCAATTACTGATGTGGGCCCTTGTACAGGAATACTGAATCTTTCACAACACAGGGAAAAGTAAGAAGTTGTATATAAAATGATGCTGCTATGCAAGTATATTAAACATACTTACAAATTTTCTCACCCCTGTCTAAAATTAGTGTGAGATTTTTCATTTTTGTACTTTTTATTGGTAAAAATCTGTTTCTGCAAAGAAATGTTTCTTCCCATGGGTACAAATGTTATCCACAGAAGATGGTGTGCTCAGAAACAGTATCTTTTATGAAAAGAGTATTAATTTTGTGAATATTTATTTCATAAATAAGTTTTTATATTACCTTTTTCCAAAAAAAAAGTTCCAACATGTGAAGAAATGTTCAGATCTCAGAGAGGAGATAACTTTTGAAATACTTTTATTTTGCATGTGAACACAAAGTAAGGGAAGATTTATCCCTATTCCTAGACAGCCTTTCCTCTTTTATTAGGTATTATTTTCCTTTGGTTTTCTGAAAAGATACATTAACCAAAACTACAGAAAAGATAGCTAGAGTGTAAGTGGCATTTTTTTTTTACCCAAATCCAATTGGACACAGCTTAGAACCATTATAAGAATTTATATTCTTTGCCATTACAGTTTCCAGCTGTTTGGAATGGTGGTGAGACTTTCGTTATAACTTGATTGTTTTGGAACCGAAAATGTAATGAGAATAGATTGATGTGATTTCTTTGATTGGCAGTAACTATTTGAATCTGACCTAACTTTGATGTCTGTGTTGCAACAGCATCTGAAGCAAAAATTTTCAGTAATTCATCATCTTGTTTCAGTAGTAGTCAGTGCTTCAGCTATGGAGTGATTAGAATGGGGCTTCATTGATGACAGTTCTATCGCTGTAAACCAGCATCTCTACAGACCTCTGTCTGATGATCTCATTGCAAGTGTACAGAACTGAGGGTGACAGGGAATGGAATCCCTTTTGAATCCCTCCGCTTGCCACCAATATGTACAGAGGTGAGGTGTCTGACAGGAATGTGTGACAGAGATGGAATCCTTTCGATCCCACACACACACACAGATACCACCACTTAATAAAGATGTCTTATGAGAGATGATGTTAATTAATTATTTATTTGACTATCTTCTTCGCTGCCACCAATGGAGGAGACGTCAGGCAGATGGCACTGGTTCTTTTAAGCTTTCTCTATTTGTTCCACTTCAGATGTTGATGTTGTTTAACTTAATTTAAGAGTATGACAGAGGCTTGGTTAGAATAAAATCAAAACAAATTTATTGCAGGTACAGAGCTTGATGGTTTCATATAACTTGTTAAAGGCACTTCGCTTAATGGTTACAAACGGATATGAGGTGGTCAAACTTTCAAAATATTTCTTTCTCTGGATTACACTAAACCCTGATCCTCCTGGATCCCCTGGGATTAATTTTCCCTAATCCACAGGCTCTATAAATGACCCTAAACAAGTCACCTAACTTGCCTAGTCTGGTCCAACTTAGATCTGACTCAAATCCTTCTATTTGAGCCAACCTGATTCTCCTCACAAGAATCAGATCCTCCACTGTGACTAGAAAATCACAGACTGCCTGGTTTTAAAACATTCCCCCTTTTTCTTTCCAAACGGCGGTTGGCTCCGCCCCTGTTGCTATGGTAACCTGCCTTAAGATGGCTACCTTCCCCCATACATCATCAACTCAGATACTCACCATTTTAAACTTAGCCAAACCTGACTGTTTAAACAAAATCAAATACACATATCATCTATAAACAAAATATAATTATACACTTCTTCACAGCAAGGTTCTGGGGATGATGTTATTTAGTCGCTCATTCTAACTTGACATTTTTTTTTTGGTGTTGTTATTGTTTTAGCTTTGGTTTTGCTTTCAGTTCAGGTTTGCAAATTTTATTAAAGAAGCTGTTTTAATTTTACTGTATGCTATGTTTATTTGACAGAAAAGAAATAAACATGTTTGATAAATGTCAGAAAAAATATAAAAAGCTTCCATTTTTTAAATAAACCTTGGATTAATAATTAATAAAACAAATGTATGTGTTGTAGTTTTATCAGTTATCTGTAATGTATGAAAAAGAAGAAAAACGGGCAGGGGTGGTAAAATTGAGATGAGTTGGTGCTCTCTGCTGGCTTGATATTACCTTTCACTCATAGGCTGAATCTTCTGCACTCTTTTTATAATGAGCTCCACCACCATCATCCCAGAAACCTCTGATCTTTTTTCAGGTGCCACATTTTTGTAGAATATTCACTTATATGTATATTTCTTTATTGTTGGAAGATAATGAATGTCCGAACTCTTTCTGGATAAAGTTGTAAATCAGACTGAATATACACTACTCTCATTTCTAGAAACCAGCAAATAGTATGAATTGTGGTGTCTATTATACTCCAGAAGAAAGATTGCTTGATCTTTGAATAGTCTGATATTGCATCTTGTGCTGAAGAATGCAATCTTCCTCCACCATGAGAGGACAGGTTTCTTGTCTTTCTACACTTTGACCAAACTGATTACAATCGTGTTTCTTCTGCAGTTCAAATGCAGATGACACCGAAAATCAGTCAAATACAATCTAAGCCAGAATAGTTTTATTCCTAGGTGTTCAGTGAATAGCATTAATCTTCCCAATAATGGACATAATGGACTGTTATATTTAATTTCAGTTCATTTGCATGTAACCAGTCATCAGACCACTACAAGCCATTTATAAGTCATTGTTTTAATTTTTACCATATCCAATTGCCAAATGGTCAATGTCAAGTACTTTGACACCACCCTCCCATTCCCTGTTAATCTTCTAAAAGGTTGTATTCTATTGTCTTGTACATGATTTCTACAGTAAATCAAAGCAATTGTGTTTATTAATTTAAAACATATTAACCCCACTTAATTTGGAAAGGCTTCCAAGGAAGCCTACAAAATGAATAATTAACACAGTTCCTGTCCTTCTGCTTGCTGTCTAAAGAAGATGTAAAAACAAACCCAGGTGACAATACTTTGTTGTATATCTCTTACAATTACAAGCTGGAATTTCATGGAGAAAATAATCTAAAAGTTGCTGGCCTTTTTACTAAGCTATCTTCTTTTGCCTCTAGTGTTGGGTAAAATGGTCTTTCCCAGTGATAGTTGATAGGAGGAGGAACCTGCTGATGACTATTTCTCAGCACAACTAGTGGAGTGCTTTGATTCACTTCTTTTTCTCTTCTTCCTGTTGGTGAAGTCTGATGGAATGGTAGTTGTAAAATGTTCAAATACACATTGAATTATAAAGAATTCATATAAGTGAGCAAATCAAGATTTTGGGGTAGTAGCTAAATCAGCCTTCCTGAACCTGGTTTCCTGTGGATGTTTTGACCTCTAGTTCCTGACATTCACTAGCCCCAACCCTCATGGTTATGCATAATCAGAATTGCAGGCCAGTTTTTGGAAGGTTGTTATTTATTTATTTATTTATTTACAACATTTATACCCCACCCTTCTCACCTGCATCCGTTTTGGTAATGTGTGAAACCGTTCAAAGACTATAGAATTTGAAAATGAGAAGTTTGCAGAACTATTTAATTCAAATATAAAGTAGATGTAATGGCATTGTAGCTGTGCTCTTAAGCCCAGATGAATTTCAAACTATTACACTTGTTCAGTACTATGTCAAAAACAGCTCCATCTATCTCCCAGTGTTCCTGTGGAGGGGGGGATCTATGCCAAGTGGTCTAAATTGCATATGTAATATCACTTTATACCTGCAGACAATTTAATGTTGTTATCACAGATTCCATTTGCCCAAACTTACTATGAATGATTTTGACTTGCGTAAGTAGGAAGAAAATCAGATCCATAACATTTCTGGGTTCCCACTTTGTTTTATGTACAGTTTAAGATAGTGGGTCAGGTTTAATTGAACTTTATTATTGTGAGGGAGGAAATCTAAACAAATACACTGCATAATGACTATATTTCTGTTTGTTTGTTTATTTAAATAAATGATTCTTGGATTAAGTGAGTATATTGAGAAATACCCGATAACACAGCAGCATTTGTGTAGAGCTTTACCTGATTGCAGCTTCCTGTAGTGTGAGCAGTGGTAAGTGAACTGTTTCTGTGTTGTTCACTCACTCTGTCAGATCGAAACTCAGCTCAATAGCATTAAACTAGCTCCCATTTGAAAGATTTGTCTTACAAAACCCTGAAAACTGCTCTGAACATACATACATTGATTTTGTTGCTAGAATCTCTTGAGCTTTAACGAAAAAGCAAAGCTCCACATGCAGGTGGGAAAGGGCTTACCTCCCAAGTATTTTTTTAAAAAAGAAGAAAAGATTAAGATTTATATTCAGGTAAGGCCAAACTAATCAGTGATGTACAAGACTATGAATAGTGTTAGTACAATTGTTTTTTCTGTAAGAAAAAAAGTTGGAAGTTGCTATCCTAAGCATGTTTTTTTGGAAGCATGCAGAGCTTCTGAATGAATATATATTTAGATCAAGGTGTTAAAAGAGTTCCAATAATCTGAAGTGAATTATACAGTATATATTTAAGTCAGCTGTCGTGTGCAAGTATGCCCTAAATTGTAAATCTAAGCTTCCAACATATTAAAGCTATGTAGGGAAATATCATTATTTTATTTTTTATCATTTTTGAAAGTGAAAAGCATTAAAAACATACATTTTAAGTACTCACCACTTTAGAGGCAAATGTTAAGTATTTTGGTCACATAAGGAGAAGACAGGAAAGCTTGGAGAAGACCATGATGCTGGGGAAAATGGAAGGAAAAAGAAAGAGGGGCCGACCAAGGGCAAGGTAGATGGATGATATCCTTGAAGTGACTGGCTTGACCTTGACGGAACTGGGGTTGGTGACAGCCGACAAGGAGCTCTGATGTGGGCTGGTCCACGAGGTCATGAAGAGTTGGAAGCAACTGAACGACATATGAGGCATTTCTGATTTCAACTTTCATTTTATTGCATTTAGTTCTAAATTGAAATACAGTAGAGTCTCACTTATCCAACTTTCACTTATCCAATTTTCTGGATTATCCAACGCAATCTGCCTCCCGCCCGGATCCACAGCTGTTTTTCTAGGCAACAAGGACTGAACTTTTTACGGATTTAACTTCCGACAATGTTGTTACTGTAAGTTCATTTTATGCAATTCTATCTTTATTTGTAGTCAGTGTTTTAGTAGTCAGTGTTTTAGTAGTCAGTGTTTTCAATACATTGCAATGTTTTGGTGCTAAATTCGTAAATACGGTAATTACTACATAACGTTACCGTGTATTGAAGTGATTTTTCTGTCGATTTGTTGTAAAACATTATTTTTGGTGATTAATTTGTAAAATCACAATGTAATTTGATGTTTAACAGGCTTTTCCTTAATCCCTCCTTATTATCCAACATTTTCACTTCTCCAACATCCTGCCGGTCTATTTATGTTGGATAAGTGAGACTCTACTGTAAAGGAAAGCATCTACTCAGTGTGAGTGATTGATTATCATAAACTATCCTATATTTTCCCTTTGTAGAAAAGGGATTGTGTGAACTTGTCAGCTGAAGACTATTTCTTCTTTTGTTCTTGATACAGCTTCCTGTTGAAAGTGAAATGCAGCATATCAGAATTAATGTAAATATCCTGTGTATTATTGTCTGATAAGATTATGTCATATTTGAATAGTTTGTAAACTTTATCTTACAGTAGAGCATTGAAATTAAGTGAGGATAGCACCTTGAATGTAGAAACAATTTTGTACCCTATGATACTGCCATGTGCACTTTTTATGTGTTTCACAATTGGGATTAAGCAGTGTGAAGGTCTCTGAAATCATGGTGGAATCCCTAGGCCAGACACAGTAAAATGTTACTATAGACTGTTATACCTGCTCGATATCTAAAAGCAAGTCTTATCAGTAAAGACTTTGGTCTTTATAGGAAATGCAATAAAAGAGCTGAAGCAAAACTCTTCAGAGATAGATCAGGCTTGATAAAGGAATTTCAGAAATTAGATAACATTTATTTCCATCATTGTAAGGGATCACTTGTTTTGCCTCTTAGGCATACATTGATTCCCATTGTGTTCTCAGTATGATTCACTCATAAAACAGATCTGCTCTTACTATGATTAAATTATGGCTTAAGATTCAAGGAGCAAAATGTCTGAACCCCCTCCCTGAAAAGGTCAATCAGACTTTGAGTACAGCTTATTATGTTAAAATGATAGATTTTTTTTCAGAGGATGAAAAGACAGCTGGGTCTTTTTAACATGGTCTGATGTAAATCTGAATATAGATGTTCAGAAAGAAATTGAAAAACACAATCCATAGGTGTGATTTTGGTTTTTCAAGATTATTATATATTTCTGCCAAGGCGAAGAAATAATTTCTAGCCCCCTGCAATGAAAACAGTAGTTAAATTTTAAGAGAGACTGAAATGTTGGAACAAGTAAATGTTTTGGAGAGAAGAATATAAAAGTGATACAAACAGATAAGATATTCTTTTTTGTTATTTTAAAAAATTAATACAGTTTTTTTTTGCTTTTTATTGCTATCATATTGTCTTTATGAAATATGTTTACACATTTATAACAACCTTGGGTATTGTAATACTAATACATATTCTCTGAAAGTTTAGACAGACTGATTGAATTTGATTCGAAGTTTAGAAATGATTTTTTTCCAGGTAAACCATGAAAATTTGCTAACCCAATCTTTTCAGGGTTCTCCTCTTTATAAAATCACTTTTAGAGTTCAGAAATATACCTGTTCTCCCTGCTCTTGTTATCAAAATCTCCAAAGTTGAATCCTTTGAAAATAATGCAAATAGTAGTGTATCTGTTAGCTTTCATGCATTTGAGAATCCCAGTTTCATAGAAATGTAAAGCTTTTTGACCAGCTTCCCTTTATTCATGTTTGATTGAATGGGCAGACCTGTTACAGCTGAGATGATGGAGCAGACAATATTGAGACAGGGACAGCAGTGTGACCAGTACAATTTGTCTATTTGTTTTACCCAGAAATAATAATGCTTTACTTTTAATTTGTTTTTGTTTTTGTTGTAATTGTTGCTGTATGTACCATCATTTATGATGATCCTAAGGCAACCCTATCATGGGGTTTTCTTGGGAAGGATTATCCAGAAGGGATTTGCCTTTGCCTTCCTCTGAACCTGAGAGTGAGTGACTTGCCCAAGGTCACCTGTGACTGAAGGGGAATTCGAACCCTGGTCTCCAAAGTCATTGTTCAGTGCTCAAACCACTAGGCCACAGTGGGGTTTTGTTATTATAACCAAAATTCTGCAATAATTAAATGTCAATTTCTTAATCCATTGATTATTTCATTTCTGAGTTATTAGTACAGAAGCGAAACAGCGATAAGAACACATTTGTAAAAGTTCTACAAGTAAACATGAATAGGACTTTCTGAGATTTGTCTTAGAGATTTGAATAATCTTGTTTCCCAGCTTTCCAAATAATTCCAAGTCCACGGTTATTACAGTTCCTTTGTGTTAACAGGTCCCTATATATAATAGAAACTAGAGATGTCTGCGAAAAATTTTCCTTCGTTTCCTTCATGCTATCGTTTCGTTTCCACCATTTGTCTACACAAAAAGATTGATGACATTTTTGTAGGAAATGAGAGGCGAGACAAAAATGAAAGCTGCACAGTCATCGTGCTTGCTATCATGCTTGCTTTCGTTTTCCTTTTGTTTCAGCCCCTTAACAATAAGCAGGTACTGACAGAGGGCTTAAGAGCCCTGTTGCTGCCTAGAAAAACAGACATTTTTCTAGGCAGCAACTCCCAAGCCCGGTGCTTGGCAGGGAGGGAAGACTTTTCCCTCCTGGTTAGCACTGGGCTTAAGAGCCCCATTGCTGCCTAGAAGTCTGGGGGAGGAATACCTCTCCATTACATCTGATGTGAGCCATTGGGTCTTACTAATAATGATAGCTGCTCTGGGACTAAGCTAGGTGGGAGAGGAGTGCTTCCCCATGACAGCTGATGTGTTCCAATGGGTGTTAATAATAATAATAATAATAATATTAATAACAATAGTACTCTGGGGAATACTAAAGTTGGTGGGCTAAAAGGGGGAGACATCCCCTCAGTGTATGGCGATTTTCGCCCCTCTAGTCCAAAAACTGAGGGGGGGAGTGAGCCTTGGAAGGTCTCCCATTGCCGCTAATGGCGTGAAAATGTTTATGTTTTTCGTTAGCCAGATGAAAATTCGTGTTGTATAGGCGGCCCATTTTCATTAGTGGGAACCATATACAAAAATGAAACCACACAAATGAAACTACACAAAATGAACAGCAATTCCATACAAAAGTACAACACTAATAGAAACCTCTGTTTCCTATGCTTGCCATTT
This sequence comes from Anolis carolinensis, assembly GCF_035594765.1. Taxonomy (NCBI): domain Eukaryota; kingdom Metazoa; phylum Chordata; class Lepidosauria; order Squamata; family Anolidae; genus Anolis; species Anolis carolinensis. The sequence goes on along the minus strand of NC_085844.1, from coordinate 37,864,639 downwards.
ACTGCAGTGTTCTTATCATCATTGGAAGGAAGACACGTGTTTTCACAAGCCAACTAAACACCTCCCCCCATAACAGATTTTAAATTCTAAATCTCAATCACTAAATCAATTGAATTGCAGTATTCTGTTAATTTTAAGGTACAGTAGAGTCTCACTTATCCAACATTCGCTTATCCAACATTCTGGATTATCCAGCGCATTTTTTTAGTCAATGTTTTCAATATATCATGATTTTTTGGTGTTAAATTCGTAAATACAGTAATTACTACATAGCATTACTGCGTAGTGAACTACTTTTTCTGTCAAATTTGTTGTATAACATGATGTTTTGGTGCTTAATTTGTAAAATCATAACCTATTTCGATGTTTAATAGACTTTTCCTTGATCCCTCCCTATTATCCAACATATTCGCTTATCCAACGGTCTCTCGGCCCGTTTACGTTGGATAAGCGAGACTCTACTGTACTTCAAAAAGTACCTTATCTTAATAAGTTCTACAGTCTACTCATTTTTAAGATAATGAATGCACAGTATTCGTGGCTATTTTATTCTATTTCATGAATAAAACAGAAAACACAAAAAAGATGATCTGCCTAGTAGATATCATCCTTGACTTCTGCAAGGATTGGGGCATATAGATTTTGAAGGTATTGGAGGTAATTGTTCATGACATTGAGCAATCTCTTTTTTATCTATTAATAAACAAGACAATGCAGCACAGGATGCTGAAAGACATTTTTTGTTTATTCTCTGAAGCTTTAGAAAATAAACACTTTAATTTCACTACATCAGATACCACATAACCAAATTTCCCCATCTCCCCCCCCCCCAGTATACCCCAAAACTCAGGAAGTAAACTTAAAGTTCTGAAACATACTATTGGATCAAAAGGAATATAATCAATGAATTAATCAATTTAAGTGTTTGGGGGAGCTAAAGGGAAAGAGGAGGACTTGATCCTTCTAGCTATACCATTTCATATAATTCAATAGTTTTAAATTAATATATTTTCAGGTTTTACCAACCAATTGGCGTGAACTTTTGCTTACAATATGTAAGTTGAAATGGGAATTATGATTTCCAATTGTTTTTTTTCCTTACTCTTTGAACACATGATATATAGTACTGATATAAATCTCCTTGATTTAAATCTTTCCAACTAAGAATCTCTAGGAAAACATACAAAATTACAGTTAAACTTGAAATGATTATAAAAAGAGCACAACAACCTAGCCTGGAAAAAAATTAGATCCCATTGAAATTTAATAGGATTTAAGTATAAAGCTAAGTACTCAAGTCCTGTTAATTTTGATGGGATTAAAATGTATTTAATTTTTCTGAATTGCTCCTACAATTAATATTGTACAATTATAGGTGCTGTGAAATTAACGTTTTAAAGACTTTTGCCTCATAGCATTTAGAGAAATGCAACAGATTTGACTTTAAATTCATCTCATTCAAGCTATATAGCTAAACTATAATGGTATTTATACTGAGAATGATCTGATGTTTTAATGTAATCATATTATATTCATTCTGCTGCTTGATAACTGTATCATGGAAGATGAATGGGTAATGAAAAGGTCAACATGGGACAGTACTGATTCACTACACATACAGGCCACCAAAGAAAGAAAACACGCATACACAAAAGAAAGAGTCATACCTTGAAAAACAAGGCCATGTAAAGTCAACCTCATTTCACCCTATTTCATATCAATCTTGTAATGTTACATAAGAAAGCTTCTATAGGAATTGTTATTGTTATATTTAGTTATTGTTATCTTCCATTTAAGTCTGGAAATAACAAATCAGGACACCTATGAAATGTTGACTCAGATTTATTACTCCATTTAATTCCATATTAGATGCAATGAAAAGAGATTGATTGTAACTTTGATCTTTACTTTCTATGTGATACACTTAGCTTAACTGGAATGACAGACAGACAGACAAAGATACACATAAAATTTCTGATCTAGATAATACATATCATCCACTTAAGAATGTTTACATCCACTTTGGATGCAGCTTTCATTTTGAGCAAAAAAAATTGGTAAAAACTAAAACATTTGCTAATAAAAGGTTTTGTTTGGGAAACACACTATATCTGTATGTGCACTTGTATAATAAATAATAATAAAACTTTATTTATACCCCGCCACCATCTCCCCAACGGGGACTCGGGGCGGCTAACATGGGGCCACGCCCAGAGCAATACAATATAATACAATACAATATAAAACAGCATACCATAACACAATTAAAAGCAATACAATACATGATGATAGACATTACATCAAAAAAGAAAAAACCAGTAAAAACAGGGCAGGCCGCAAGAACACAAGAATAAAAACTCGAAGTGAGAGGGACAGAGGAGTACTCCACTGTGGACAGGGACACATGATAGTGGGGCAATCTAGAGGGTAGATGTTAAGGGGGGAGCAATACAGAAATATATAACAGAAATTACTCACCGAAAGCACAGCGGAAGAGCCATGTTTTCAAGTCTTTCCTAAAAGCTAACAAAGTGGGAGCTTGCCTGATCTCGGTGGGTAGTGAATTCCATAGTCGAGGGGCATGTATGTGTATATTAATAATGTTTCTGCTATGATATATCTCGGTGAGCATATTATTCAGTCCTGGTTGAACATCCTTTATCCAGAATTCTGAAATCTGAAATACTCTAAAATCTAAAACTGTGCACATCTGTGACACCTTTGCTATAAAACTGACTTCAGGCTATCTGTATATGATTCTATGATTCCAAGATATCACATTATGTATAAGTATTCCAATATCCACCCTAAATTCCAGAACAATTATGTTTCCAAGCATTTTGGATAAGGGATACTACATCTGTACATGAATAAATTACATAGCAATATGAAGGAAAATACATACCTTTGCTATATATTCTAAATCAGAGCTCACAGTATTAGAATGCTTTCATTATTGATCAAGCTAAAATTAATTGTGATCCTAGACATGATTACTTAAAAGAAAACTGGGGGAAGAATATTCCCACAGTTTTTAATGTAGCTCCATATGAAGTGTATTTAGAACTGAGGCATCTGGCTGCAGTTCTGTGCACATTTACCTGAGATTGACCCCTTCCCCTGGATTTGAATTGATTTATTATCATGTAAACATATTAACAATTATGTTTCACAGTTCTCTTGTAATATCTCCATAGACATAAATACACCACTACATATATTGTTATCCTATGCATTTTCCACAACCATATACATATTTCCATGTATATGTGTTCCAGAACATAGCTCTAATAATATATTTTAAATATTTCCCCAGGAGTATATTGAAAAGACCTCTAATTATGTTAAATGAATGCCAAAGAACAATCCAGTTCATTAACCGGGGGGGGGGGGGGGTGCTCTCTATATAATTTTTGTTCATTTGTGTATATAATCAGGGTAGGGTCCTGGAAGAAATTAATGTAGCTTTCATTTTAAAAGATTTTAAAATAATAAAGATTACCTTCTCTTATGTCTTTATATTCCCTTGGTTCTTTGTGTTTCCAGTGTTCCGTGCATTCCTTCATCTTGCATTATTATACACTAGGAAAAACTAGTAAGCCAGTTAAAGTCTGATGACGCTAACGAATCCCAGCACAAATGACTGAATCAATAGAAAACCAGCCACTGCTGTTTAAGTGTATCGATAAATGTACCTTTATTTTCTCTTGAATGGATAAGTGTCGCAGTTAAGAGTCCTATAGATCTCTTAATTGAAAGTTAATTTTAAATCAATAAAGAGAGTCATTTAAATATTGATCAACCCTTTCTACACGAATTGTTAGCTGATTTTTTTTCTCAACAACTTTGTTTAAATGCAATCAATAGCCCACAATCAGTGTATTCCATAAAAAAATTGACAGATGTTCCCAAAATGCCTGCTAGGCATGAAGTTATCTGTTTCCATATGCAGCATAGACATTTCAGCACTCTTTCAGGTGTTTACTGGTATCCTAGAGAAATCTATGTTCTTTAATATAATTAGTATTTAGATAAATGTTTAATATTCTTGATTTTAAGAAATTGCGAATTTAAAAATAATTATTTAATTGACTAGAATCCAATGAATATAATTTGTTCTGTCTGTCCAGGGATCTCTAAGGTTGTTTATGCACTATTTCCCCATGCCACTTGACAAATGTTTACTAAAATGAAAGGACTTGTCAGAGCACTTTGTGATATGACCCTTATTGGCTTTGCCGTTTAAAACAAACTAAGCTTTCAAGGATGCCTCAAATAGCCACAGAGTATGTAAAACTATGTTACTACAATTGGCATTTATAGTATATTTTAATTATTCATTATCTTTCTCACAAGCAATTTATAATATAAGTTAGCATTCTTGTGTCCATATTACAGATGTGGAATTGAAACAGAGAGACTAAAGGCTAGCTTAATGCTGCTCAGAGAGTTTATGACTGAAAAGGTGACTTTTCAGCTCTAAAAATTAAAAATGTGTTTAGTTGGAGAAAATTCATAAGCATGCTTTTTGAAGTTGTGCACTTTTGTCATGATTCATTCACTGATTTCCAGATTATAACTAACTGATAAAAGAGTGTGTCCATGGTTATTTATTATGTTTTGATTTCAGTGTTGTGTTTAGAAGATACAAATTTCACCTCTTGCAATTGGTCTGGATATACCATTTGCTACATTTCATTTTCTGCATCTCTTAAAATATGAAGCCTTCTATAGCTTCCTTTTTGTTTTTTGTCATACATTAGAAAATGGATTTCCATTTATAAAACAATAATGCAGGAGAAGTGGTTATCTTTTAATATAGATTCAGTGTTATTATTGGTTTTATTTCTTGAAAAGATTGTACATGCCTAAGCAGAGTTTCAAAATGAAATTGGGAAAATATTTGAATCATGCCTAAAACATACTGAAATAGAGTAAATTCAATTTTTAATCAGTAAACAGTTACTCTAAAAAGTTAATTTTTCTTTAATTTAATTTGTTCATTAAAGCTCAGAAAGGCAATGTCTATATAAATAAAGATGTAATGTCAGTTTGTGAGGACCTCATATCTCCCAAACTATTTCACCGATTGCTATGAAATTTGGACACAATATAGCATTCAAACTGACAAGTATTCACATACCTAGTATAACAAACCTGTCACATCTGAGACAGGTAAAACCATACCCCTTAGCAAAGGCCAAACAGTCTCCTCCCTTAGCAATGGCAAAGCAGTCCCCTCCTCCCTTAGGAACTGCTGTAGCAGATGGCTTCTCCCCTTAGCAATGGCACTAGCAAGGGCCAAGCAGTCTTCTCCCTTTAGCATGGGTGGGGCCACAAGGCCTGCCTCCTCGCCATTCAGTTTAGCTTGGCAATTTACATGAAGCCAAGGCTCTGTGGCCTGGCTACGGAAAGGCGGGATACTGAAGCCAGTGTGAATGTTGCAATTGGCAATTAAACAAGCGTGGCTAGCTAACACCTCCTTTGTTGGGAGGTGTTAGCTGGCCCTGGTTGTTTAATGTCTGGAATTCCTCTGTTTTCTGAGTGGTGTTCTTCATTTACTATCTTGATTTCAGAGTATTTTAATACTGGTAGCCAGATTTTCAATAATAGAGCGGAAGAAGCACTAGGGTTGCTCCCTGGGAGGGGTTGACGGCCTCTCCCAGCAGGAAAATAACACGATTCTATATCCTTTCTTTCCCAAGTTTGTGAACCAAACTGGGCCACAACAACATATGGACAGGTACAGCTAGTGTTACATAAAAACATTCAATGGAAATCATAAATTAGTAAAGCATGTAAAAGTAAAAAAATTATCTATAATTTTTTTTTTATCATAAGTATTTCCTTTAAAAAAACAACATAAAATGCACCAAAGACAGGTCAATCATGTGCATTATGCCTTGAATTGCTTTTACATATCAGTCTGTTTGGCACCATGGAGACCAAAGTAGCTGGAACAACTGCATTTCCAATGAAAGGGAGTTCCATAACTTTGGTGCTGTTGCTATGAAATCCCTGCTTCATATTATAAGCCTATAACTACTTCAGAGTACTATCAGCTGAGTTACATCAGGTGGTCTAAAAACTTGGTTAAGTACTAGATCATGAACTGTTTGTTTATACAAATACTTTGAGCTGGATCTGGTAGCAGACTGGTAACCCATGAAGAGCTATAACTCACCCAGCTTCTTCAGCAAAGTATATGTGTTAGGTCAGACCCTGCATTTATAATTAAGTCAGGAGGCAAATGACTGCTCAGATTTGAGAAAGTGGGGGATGACGTGAAAGGGCACAGTCACTAATTGTCTACTCTCCATTTTATTATGATAACCTTTGGCCCTATATCTATTGCTCCAATACCAATTAATTATTCAGTGAAATCACCCCAAACCTTACCCTCCACGTGCATGATGCTTTCAGATTTATTTCAAATGTCCTAGGGTACATGGTCTGTGGTAAAAAGAGTGCAGGTAATTGTGGCAAATTATTACTGTTGGCTACTCAGTATATGCTTTTGTGTAGGTGGCAACATATTAATGTGGGATAATAATTGATTTAAAATGCAATTTTATATGATGGTGCATATATGCATTCTTTGTATCGAATGTGTAATTACTTTTGATCATATACAGTCAATAACTGAATGACTGACTATCTAATCGATAACCAAAAGCAATTTTCAACACTGTAACTGCAGTGGGTTCTGAAGCAGTATTTGCTCCTGTTCCTGAGTCTGGTTTGAAGCAGCAGACTTGTAGTTGAAAGAAAAATTTTGTGGAAAGGGGAGAAATGACACATTTTCCCCCAATGCTTGTCTGCGAGTTGTGATTCATTATGGTTGTGGCTTTCCAGTCTAGAACAAAAGGTTGTTGTTGTTGGTGGTGGTGGTGGTGTTGCTGTTATTGCATCTATGTAGTTTTTATTTCTGCAAAACTCAGGGTTCCTGAGTACTCTCATACCCTCCCTGTTGTGTGTAATCTGATAAGAACCAACCCTTGGATTACTGAGTGCATAGTTGCTATAATTATTATGCTGATTAGTTGTCACAATGCATTGAGAGACTGTAAAGCACTGGGAAACTGAATAGTGTATCTGTGAGAAGCTTATGAACAATAGTGTTATTAGAAAAATTATCTTACAAATTACAGTGTAGTTTGGTTCCAGGATCCCTCTTGGATAATATTTTGGATGTTCATGTTATATACAGTGGTGTATTAAAATTGTGTCCTTTATATAAAATGACAAAATGAAGGTTTTCCTTTTGGAATTTATTTGCAATATTTTTAAGCTATATATGATTAAATCTATGGCTATGGAGGAATAAATGCATTCAGAGGAGAAGCCAGTTCAATCTTTTCAGAGAAAGAAAAATCCAAAGAAACATTGGAATTGGTTTATAAATTTAAAGCTATCTCTTGAAATTTCTGTAGATCTGCAAATTAACAGTTGGTCAGTTACTGCTTGTCACCCCATTATTCCCCAAACTAACCCCATTATTCACCAAATTATTGTTAACACCTCTATTATTGTTTAAATGAATTGTTTGTTTGTGATATATTGCATTTTACACCTGAAATGAATACCAGTATGAGATACTATACTCCCAATAAAGCCTCCTTTCACACTACAGTCAAGCAGTATTTCATAAAATTTATGAACAGTGCAGGTTTCATGGACCAAGAAAAAAAGTAGTCATTGCCAGCTAAATTGCTTCAGGGATATTTTTACCTTGTAATTTGCCAAAGTTGCACCAACTTTGCACCAACCAATCATCATCATCATCATCACCACCACTATCCCTTGTGTTAGTTACCTTATATATATATATAAAAAAACTTGCTTGCAATGTTCCAGTCTACCTCTTCGGATATGTGTTCAAATGCCTCCATTTACACATGGAATTCCTTATAGGGACTTTTCAATGATACTGGCGAATTTAAGGAAGATTCCACTCATGCCAAGTATGGTTTGCATTGCAGACAATTACTCATTCATACAAGATTTAACTTCTCGATTAAGGAAATGTGTACAGTTTTAACTTCTGTGCAGGAAGGAATCCAGACTCTCCTGTAGGGAAGTTTTATGGTTAATGGGAAACCATGTTGGATTTCTGTGAACCTGATTTTCTGTAATACTGCCTTATTCTTTGAATGCACAATTTCAGAATCCTTTTAATTCCAATTCATTTCTTAGAAAAAACACATTAAAAAAGAAGATTGAAAAGGAATAAGGAGGTATCATTAGTCCATATGCATACGGATTCAGTTTGTTAAGATGCTGTTTCTAGGATTGTTCTTAAGATGTGTGAGTGATAGATTTTATTTGTCTGATAGAGTTGGCCAGGTGAAATAGAGCTACAGCTGGTTACTTCATTAGATCTTCTCATTGATTGAACCCTGCTGAAGTGATGCAGCAGGCTCCTGAGATAACTGCTGGTAATAGAACAAAATGAATTCTTATCACAGAGATTGGAAAGGCCATTAACCCTGGCCTCAAATGTTTTTCAGAGGTCACAGACAGGAAGCCAAGCAGTGACTGGGAAAACTGTTTTCTATCTAACTACAGGTCATATTAGAGGGTGTGTGTGACTTTTTTATCCTTCATCTTGTGTATAGCTTGTATGACAGTAAGTTGTAAATATTAGAAACAAATAAACAGGCAACCTTTTCAATAACTATATACTAAGAAGCAAACGTTACTGAGATCGTTGCTGCTAGTATCCATGCACATATGACCCAAGCAGAACAGTCTGTTATTTTGAAAGATTGGCATAGTCTATGAAATACCTATTCTTTCTAGATGTAGATTATAATGACCTGCCTTCTTTCTTGCTTTTGCCAGCAAGTTCATGTCTGAATTAGTGCAGGACCTGTTTGCCTTTCATCTGGTTGTGAAGGGTATATATTTAAGCAACAGACATATAATTTACATTTAATGTAACCTTTCACTTGACCAAGAGCCCACAATCTAAGCCCCCATATCACAGTTGTGGTCTTTCCCACATTTATGAAGCACGTCTCCATTTTTGGAAAAGCTAGGATAAATCATTCATTCAAAGCCTGTAGTACAAAAACATATTTTTAACTTTAATGACAATTTTATTCAGTAGCTCTAGAGAAAAAACAGTATTACTTTATTTTGTAATTTTCTTATTGGAAAGAAAGAATGTTTTTGCATATGAGTGTCTCAAAATATATGGATTCCATTTTATAAATAGAGCATGGAAAAATAATTTTCTAAGCTGAATTTTTTTACATTGTTATTTTGAACAATTTATTCTTAATTTGGTAAGTTTTAAGAAAGAATGCAGTCAAAAGAAGCCATCACAACTCACATATATTTCAGCTCTCTTTTTTTAAATTTTAAATTTTATTACATTCCAACAATTAACAAAATTTTAGCAATGCATGTCTTATTTCAATATACATAATACCAAAAGTAACTAATGCTTAAATGACATTTTAAACGATCCTTTGGAATGTAACACCCACCCCCCTACCCTCCCCCATTCCCCCTCCCCCCTGGAACAGCAATTCAATATATTATTGATAATATATTGAATTTCAGCTCTTAATGATCCTACACAATGTCCATCTTTAAGGCTTTCAGATTCTATTTCTTATATGGAACTCTGCATGTATATGTATACAGTAGAGTCTCACTTATCCAACATTCGCTTATCCAATTTTCTGGATTATCCAACGCAGTTTGCCTCCCGCCCCGATCCACAGCTGTTTCTCTAGATAGCAAGGATTGAACTTTTTATGGATTTAATTTCCGACAGTGTTGCTACTGTAAGTTCATTTTATGCAATTCTATCTTTATTTGTAGTTAATTTGTTAGTAGCCAATGTTTTTGTAGTCAATGTTTTCAATACATTCTTTCCTTATTATTCAACATTTTCGCTTATCCAACGTTCTACCGGCCCATTTTTGTTGGATAAGTGAGACTCTACTGTATATGTAGGGATACTGGACTTGTGTATGTAGGGATACTGGACTTGAATAGCAGAGTATCATGCAAGTGTGTTGCAAATGAAAATATTACTGGTTACTGAAAATGGGTGTTGATCACATCCTTTACAAAAAAAGAAAAAAGTTCAAACTCCAGCCAGAGTTTCTGCTATATATATCATTCTTTTTTCATAAATATTAAACTTACAAGAAATAGTAACTATTATTCTTAAATAATGCATTGCAAACTTACATGTTTTGTAACTTCATTTGTGAAGACTGTTATATTTCAGGCGTTTGCACAAATAAAGATGCTTATAAAGCTTTCATATATGCAAGAAACATTAAAAAAACTAAGCATTTATGCCATATTAAATAATCAAGTCCTGGTTTCTGCTTTTTTCAGAGGGATCTCTTCATCATGTTTGATAGGCTCTCTTTAACTCCTTCCCCAAAGCAGGCTTAGTTTTAGTCTACATGTAACACTCGATTTTTAAAAGGTTATTTGACCATGGTAGATATAGCTATGGACCAGTAGTTTTATCCTACATGATTTCTCTGCCCTAAAATGTTCATCCTATTATTTATTTTATTGAGCTGGTTTAAGTAATAACCTAAATAATATATTCAGTTTTATAAAGAACTAGCTGTGCCTGGCCACGCGTTGCTGTGGTGAAGTATGGTGGTATGGGAAATAAAGTATTGAGGAATTGGTGGTAGTTAAGGTAAAGGGTAAAGGTTTTCCCCTGACATTAAGTCCAGTCGTGTCTGACTTTGGGGGTTGGTGCTCATCTCCATTTCTAAGCCGGAGAGCTGCTGTTGTCGTAGACTCCTCCAAGGTCATGTGGGATGACTGTACGGAGGCAATGCTGATCTCCTCCAGACTGCTTGGCCGATCCTGGCCGCTTTTTCTCGGGAGGCAAGAGAGCTGGCAGGAAGGGAAGGGAAAGGGACGCCAGAAACTTTTGATTCTCTCTTGCGATCTTGCAAAAGAAGAGAGAGAGGGGTTCTGGCTTGCTCCTCCCTTCTTTTTGCATTCATTCTTCAGCTGGCTGAGCTTCCTCATTGCAATAGTGCGGGCTCCACACTCTTCAGGGCGGCGGCGGGAAAGCGCTGAGGGTAATAACTTTCAAAAATCACTAATAGTTATGAAACGTGCCTAATTTTTAATGGGGACTATATTTAAAAGTACTATTGCAGTGGGGCTTTCAAATGTATATAATAAATATTTATTCCTATACGTTGTTAATTTTTAATTCCAAAATGTAATTAACTTTGTGGATAGCCCTCGTACTCTAGTACTTTCTCCCTCCAATCTCTCTCTCTCTCTCTCTCTCTCTATATATATATATATATATATACACACACACACACACACACACATACATATATATATATATATATATATATATATATATATATATATATGAGTGATGGCATCAGGGCAGCGGACAAAAAAACAAAACTACAGGCCCCCCAACCTCGAAATTTGACAACACAACCCATCATTCATGGCTCTAGGTTGATACAACAAAAAGAAAAGAAAAAGTCCTAATTACAGGGAGAGGAATAATAGTTTTTGTCCAATTGCTGCCAGTTAGAAGGCTAAGCTCCGCCCACTTGGTCTCCTAGCAACCTACTCAGCCCAGGGGACAGGCACAGTTAGGCCTCACTTAGACATCTTCCACAGATTATCAGATTTTAACTGGATTATATGGCAGTGTAGACTCAAGGCCCTTCCACACAGCTATATAACCCATTTAGAATCTTATATTATCTGCTTTGAACTGGATTATCTGGACTCCACACTGCCATATAATCCACTTCAGTGTGCATACTAAACATAAAGACTACCATACAACAGACATTCAGTACCACCACTACCTCAACAATTTCTCACCAACACCACCAGAAAATGCCACAGCAACGCGTGGCTGGGCACAGCTAGTGTGTATGTGTATATATGTGTATATATGTGTGTATATATATATGTGTGTGTGTGTGTGTGTGTGTGTGTGTGTGTGTAATGTTTGTTTTTCCAACGCAGTAAACAAAAAAACCAGTCGATGAAATGTCACCAGATTTGGCCACAATGCACCTACTAATCCAATGTATGTCCTTCACTCAAAAAACCCTTTAAAAATGGAAAGAACTTAAAACCCCCCAAAACCAAGAAAATGTTACAGTGCATGTGTGACTGGCCCCGCCTGCCGTGGGAGGGAAAAATAACACACCAACCATCTGTTGCCAGGGAGATGGCTGTTCCTCATACAGCAGCCAGCCTCATACAGAACTCTTTTCTACTTTAGGCAAGTTTAAATTAGGAAATTGGGGGGACCTTGCAGCTTCAAACCCAGGCTGTCTCCTACCTAGGGGACTCCTCCATTGGCCACCTTGAATAGCACTGAACAGCCTTGCAGCTTCAAACCCAGGCTGCTTCTCATTACTTTATTTTTCACACCACCAAACTATGCCACAACAATGTATGGCCGGGCTTGGCTAGTCTTTAATAAAAGGTTTTCCCCTGACATTAAGTCTAGTCATGTCCAACTTTGGGGGTTAGTGCTCATTTCCATTTCTAAGCCGAAGAGCTGGCATTGTCCATAGAAACCTCCAAGGTCATGTGGCTGGTATGACTGCATGGAGTGCTGCTACCTTCCCGCCAGAGCAGTACCTATTGATCTATTCACATTTGCATGTTTTCAAACTGGTAGGTTGGTAGAAGCCAATCTTTAATAGTTAACTCTATTTTCCCCTTCCAAGATATTTGTATTGTTTGTGTTGCTTTCACCAAGCTGTACTGGCAAATTTCTTCATCTCCTACAGTACTCTTGCATTTAATACAGTGTATAAGGCATGTATACATCCAATAAATCTGTCTCATTCACTACTGCGGTGTGCCCTAGGAATTGGAGGTGGATCTGAATATTTTAATCAAACGGTCTGTGTTGTGTCTCTTTTGTAAAATCATACAGTCATAAAGTTGGATGAGACCACAACCACCTGAAATGGAAGAAAACACAATCAAAACACTCCCAACATATGATCATCCAGCTTTTGTTTAAAAATTTGCAAAGAAGGTTACTCCTTTACATTATGCCCTGTGTCATAATCTCTAGAGATTACTCCATCTTCAATATGATAGCTTTTCAAATATTTAAACATGGCATGTCTCTTTATGTTCTCTGCTCAGGGTTAAACATAACCAGCTCCCTAACATGATCCTCATAGAGCATGATTTTAATAACTTGGTATTCATTGGCAGTCTCCCATCCAGCCACTAGCCAGAGTTAACCCTGACTGACATCCAAGATCAGGTAGGATTTGATGCCCATGGCTCTTTTGTGGGGTGCCCGACAGTGTTTTCTGTGAGTTTTCTGGGCAATGGTGAGCTATGAAAATTTTTAAAAGGGAAAACAAAAAATCATGTTGTGGAGAGCTCATGCAGGGGGGATTACTTTTTAATCCCACCGCTGCCTCCAATTTGTAAAGATGTGGAGAAGGATGATGTTTATATTAAATTATATTATATATAGAACTATATCCGCTGCCACCAGTTATTAAAGATGTCTTGTTTAAACGCTGCCACCAGATGTTAAGGGGATTATCAACTCTTGCCACCACTATTGGGGCCGGGCTGTGGCGCAGCTGTTGAGCAGCTGCCTTAAATCACTCTGACCATGAGGTCATGAGTTCGAGGCCAGCCCGTGGCGGGGTGAGCACCCGTCAATTAAAAATAAAAAATAGCCCCTGCTCGTTGCTGACCTAGCAACCCGAAAGATAGTTGCATCTATCAAGTAGGAGATAAGGTACCACTTAAAGTGGGGAGGCAAGATTAACTAATTTACGACCTGGAATGAGGAAGTGCCGTCAGTGTGGATGATGAAGCAGCTGCTCCCCCCTGTGGCCAGAATCGAACATCCCCTCAGAAGAACGTTAACTTGCCTCTGCGTGTGTCTCTCAGTCTCTGTTTGATGTGTTTATGGGCATTGAATGTTTGCCCTATGTGTGTTATAATGTGATCCGCCCTGAGTCCCCTTCGGGGTGAGAAGGGCGGAATATAAATACTGTAAATAAATAAATAAATAAATATTGGAAGATTTAGCCACTGGCTACTTAGAGAGGAGACTTTTTAAATTTTGTTTTTCTTTCTTCTTCTTGTTTATTCTTAATGTGTGTATATATGACAGAGACTGAGATGTTTGAAGGAAAAGAACAATAACGTTTATTGAGGCACAAGCTTAATAGTTACAATTCTCACTTAGAGGCACTTTCCTTAACAGTTGCAATAACAGAATGAGGTGATTCAAACTTCCTAAAATGTCACTTCTTTCTCCACTTCTTTCTATACTGCTTTCACCCTGTGCATTACAAACACAACTTATCTATTCCTTATCTGGAAACAGACTACTTTAAAATAAGTCACCAAACTTATTTTAAAATTGACTCAAAAATCAAACATTTGAGCCACCCTGATCCCTCAACCAGAATCAGTCTCCCGGTACCTCATAAGGGCACCGACTCTAAACACTAACCTTCCCTATGGTTCTCTGACCACAGACTGACTGAGTTTCCCTCCAAATTCTGCTCTCTCTTCAGCTAACCCAGTTGGCTCCGCCCCCTTCTCCATGGCAACCAACTCATGGTGCAGAGTAACTGAAATATTAACCCTTTTTTTAAACACAGTTAAACATGACTTTTAAAACACAATTAAACATGACATCTGTAAACTAAAAAAATTCACACTTCTTTACACACGTCATCTAAATGTCACCATGCTTGCCTTTCGAGTTTTACTCCCCTTTGTTTCTTCATATCTCTGTGAATGGATTTTCAATGCTTCTTTAATTGAAAATCAAAACAAGAAACATATTAAATGTTGAGAATGACATGAGGTTGGCACTGATGAAAACTCAACCACATTTTTATTATTATTATTATTATTATTATTATTATTATTATTATTATTATTATTATTTATATCCTTCTTTTCTCCCTCACGGGACCCCAAGTGACTTACAATATATTAAAATCACAAACAACAATCAGAATACTTCAATAATATAAGCATAATAGGATAAACAGATTAAGAAAAACAACTACAGTATACATTCAAGTTCATGAGGCATTATATCAAGACATATATTGCACTTTACTCCAGTCCATAACATATACTGTTCCTGTCATTCCTAATTAATTTTCTTCACTAAATGCCTGTTTAAACAGGAAGGTTTTTAGTTGGTTCTTAAAAGAGACAAGGGAGGGAGCTTGTTAATGAGTTACAATTTCAATAATCACATTAAATATGTCATAAGTCAACATTATTTTGAATTATATTACACTGAAAAATCAATTATCTGGCAGGGGAGACACCATGATCACAAAACATCTTTTCTAATGTTTTTTTTTTCCTTTACCCTATTAAAAAGTCTATTTTTAATGTATTGGAGTTGCGGGTTACTTTGCCTCTATAAAATGGAGTCACAACTCAGAAAAGATTGGAAACAGTTGCTTTAGAGCAGTGGTTCCCAAACTTTTTTTTGACCAGGAACCACTTGACCAGGGACCATTCTCCAACATTAGTACCAAAAGAGTTACGAATCAGATTTTGGTGAACTTTAAATTCAGTTTGATTATTTGGGGTGCTGATTCAGAAAATTGCAATGGATAGACATCAGCTCTAGTCTCTGATAGAAAACATATGCCATCCAGTAGTCACCATCTGCTCACCCACAGAAAACCATATTTAATAACCTAGAGCTGATGTGGTCTATCCAATACAATTTTCTGTATCAGCACCCCAAAACGAAGACACCAAGAATTTTTTTTTTTGGTTGGGTTATGTTATTATCCTTAGTAGTAACTGTAAGACTGCAAACCTATTTTAGTTCTTACGGACTACTGGTGGTCCACGGACCATAGGTTGGGAACCATTGCTTTAGAGTATTTAGATTCACCTATTTGTGGAATTGAAATGGAAAGAATATTCCATAGACACTTTTAACTCTCCAGCCCCCATTTAAGAAGAAAATCCCGCAATTCCCTTTCTTACCGCCCTCCCCATCTTTGAATATATCTGTCTGATGTTTCACCATGAGTGGGCATGGAAGAGCCTGGAAAGTATCCTGAAAAACTACAGCCTCCTGGATACAAGCTGCCTACTTTCCAATGTCACTCAGGGCAGACAAGTGGGAAAAGCAGTGGATTATCTGGAAGGCTATGACTTCTGAGATTCATGACTGCTTCCATTGCCCCACAATTTATGTGTGAGAAACAATAGGAAAAAACAAACCATTTGAATTATTCCAGATTCCTAGATTTTGATATAGAATATTTTATCTCAGTTCACTTTGTATTATTCATATAATCTGTCCAATTTCTTTGTTAGATTTTTTTTCTAAATTTAAAAGTCTGAAGTGCCTAATCCTTAAACAATATGCTTCACCACCAACATTCAGTAATTTCACATGACCTTTTCTGCACTTCTTCTTGAAGCTGCATGAAGTATTCCAAACAGTGGCATAAAACAGAGCTCTGCAATGGAGATTATGTTTGTTTTTGTATATTCCCAAGCTCTTTTATAACAGTCCCTAATGTCAAGCTTGGTTTCTTTTCATGGCTGCAGCACATAGTTTATGATTTTAGTAAGTATTGTACTATGTCCCACCAAGATAATTTCTTAGTAATTTCAACTAACTTAGAGACCTTTATTGCAAATCTGAATTTGGGAGTTTCGTATCACTCCCATATGTGCGCATGAAGGCCAAGGTCCAATTCTTGAGTCTTAGCTAAAATAGACCTGCTGAATCAGTGATATTTATATAAATTTTGATTTACCATTCAGTAGCTGGGTCTACTAACTTTGGGACTAGGAATTGGGATTATGCTGTATTGTATCACATCTGTCATTCAACTGCATAGTTATTCAATTTGGGATTTTATCATCCTGAAATTCTGGTTAGGGTTGCCAGATTAGATGTGACATGGGTCTCCTGTAACTTTAATCCAGAATATATTGAGATGCAGGATGCAGTACCATAATATGCTTTTAAAATAGCCAATGATACCTATCTTCTTGTTTTTCAAACTTGAACTTTAAGATGCAACCATTCCATCCCAGGACATCTTTTACCTCCCCAGTTGAGAGTGGTCAAATTGAGGCTGAAGGGTCAGGTATTTCTCTACCATAACTCCTGTATCCAATTTGACCACCCTAGTTCTGATTTCATGTCCAGGTCTGGCCTCTTCTTTGTTCACTTATTTGAAGTCTTTTTTTAAAAAAAAAAAATAGTTGGTTATTTTTCAGTTCCTTTAATAATCTTGGAGATAGTTTACACATTTCATATATTTAATAATTCATACGGTTCATAGATGAATTCATCTTAACTTGAGAGATACATTCTTTTTTTCCCACTGAAGTCCAAAATGTCACGTTTGGAGTTACTTTCATTTAACATAGTTCTTAAATTATTCTGTTTTTGTGGAGTGAGTATTTGAATATTCCTGCAATGGCTTCCACAAAGAGAAGTGTTCAGGCTTGTTCTCCCTGCTTCCTCAGAAAGTAGAACTAGGGCTAATGGTTTCAAGTTACAGGAGGCTAGATTTTGATAGAATTTTAGAATGAACTTCTTGACAGCAAGAGCAGTTTAGCAATGGAATGAATTGCCTTGAATAGTGGTAGGTTCTCATTCTCTAGATGTCTTCCAAATGAATCTCTGAAGCTTTCTCCTGGAGATGCGCTGGAGATGATCGCTGAGCGAGGGATTGAACACCATGGTTCATGTGGCTCTCTGATCCTTTCATTTTATCTTTCTTTTGACTTTGCAAATATGCCAATGTGCCAGCAGCTGTATTTTTAACATAAGGCAAATTGCACAAGGTTTCTAGTGACAGGAATATATGGTATTTCATTTTCTAATAAAATTCCACTTTTTTCAAATAGCTCAGTATACTAAAAATGAATGTCCAACATTCTAAGTTCAGTTTTTAATGTGTGAGTTTTTATGGTTTATGCATTATGCTGAAATTTGTAATACTACACTAAGTATTAGATTGACCGAAAATTTAAAAATGAGGTAACTGCATTTTCTAGATAATTTTGCAGGATTTCTGCGTCTCAGATTCTTCTTTGTTTGATTTAATGAACATTAGCTCTAATTGGCTATTACGTTATAAGATTTCATATTAAGGTGGCACACTGCGTTAAAGCACTGAGCTGCTGAGCTTGCGGACCAAAAGGTCCCAGGTTCAAATCCCGGGAGCGGAATGAGCGCCCACTGTTAACCCCAGCTTCTGCCAACCTAGCAGTTCGAAAACATGCAAATGTGAGTAGATCAATAGGTACCGCTCCAGCGGGAAGGTAACGGCACTCCATGCAGTCATGCCAGCGACATGACCTTGGAGGTGTCTACGGACAATGCTGGCTCTTCGGCTTAAAAATGGAGATGAGCACCAACCCCCAGAGTTGGTCACGACTGGACTTAACGTCAGGGGAAAACCTTTACCTTTTATTTAACATCAGTTTTATGAATATTGCTGTATCTCTGTATGGAAAGAAACAGTGAGATAAATCTGTTAACCCACATATTTTTCTAGAAGTAATAACATATTTACTAGAGATGTGTGTGGTATTTGTTCCTTTTATTTCATTTGTGTTTCCGTTTCGTACTGTCCATTTGGATGGCACGAAACAGACCCCCTCCAAAAAAAAAAAACTAACTCAAAACGAAAGGCAGGCAGGAGCCAGTATCGGCTCCAAGCCTGCTTTTCAGATCGATCGGCTGCAGGGTGCATAGGCTCAAAACCTGCACTCGTAGGCCCAAAGCTCCCGTGCCTATGGGTGCAGGCTTTCGGCCTATACGCCCAGGCTTTGCAGGGCCTGCAGCCGATTGCCGAGTCTCGGCAATTGGCTGGACCTGCTGCAGCTGATTGCAGAGTAAGAAATGCTCCTTACCTGGCACTCGGCTGCAGCAGACCCAGCAAGACGTGGGTGTGTAGGCCCAAAGCCTGCACCCATAGGCTTGAGCACCTGGGCCTATGGGTGCAGGCTTTGGGCCTACACACCCGGGCCTCACAGGGCCTGCAGCCAAGAACTGAGTAAGGAGCACTCCTTACTCTGCAATTGGTTGCAGCAGGCCCAGTGAGGCCTGGGTTCACTGCATAAGCCCAAAGCCTGTACCCATAGGTCCAGGTGCTTTGGGCCAAAAGAAAATAGATCTTTCGGCCCAAAAGATAGAACAAATATCTGACCTCCCGATTTCTGGAGATCTGATAAAAACAGAACATGGCCCCACCGAAAGCTGGGACACGAAACAGGACAAGGTAAGTCCTGAACTCACACCACTAATATTTACTACCTTAAAAGTCGGTAAGAATTTTCTGGAGTTTTCATCCCTGAGTTAAATCCCAAAGGTGATGCTGTCCAACCAAAGGGAAGTGGGGGTGCAAAGGTATGATGGTTATCTTCTTGACATGAGTAGTCATGTGAAATAACATGGAAAGAGATTCCGGAAAGAAAAATGCCAGTTTTATTTGTAATGAGTTATTGTAAGTCATTGAGGTAGAAGCCAAGTAAGATAAAATATTCTGGGGAATGGATATATTACAAGAAATATAGCAATATTATCCAATGCATCTTAGTGGACTGATTATTAAGAAAAAGACCCTGACTTTTCAGGCATTTGTATACTTGAGGATACTGTAGTTTCTGCATTTAGTTCAGATTCACAATCAGTGGTACTGTGGCCAATGTCCCAGTTTCTGTGTAGGCATTCCACAGTTTGTTTAAATCTACTTCCAAACTGGATTGTAGTGTCTGTCTAGAACACAGAACCGCCTGGTCTCATACTTCGCATCCAAAGGTCCTGCTGTTTCAGTAAAAAGGGAAGCATCCTCCAATGACAGAGTGTGGTTGTGACGACAGCTCTGTGGGGGTATATCTTTAGACTACCAACTTAGTACTTGTCATCCTGAATCTCATGTGCTTCTAGCTCAGGGTTGGTAGAAACTTGCTGCAATTTTAAAAAGAGCTCTCTAGTATACCAAGTGGGCAGCAGTAAGTTGTTCAAAGTGCTGCCCCCTTTGAAATCACATGTATTATACAAATAAATACAATCTTTTAGTAAACATATCTGATTTTATTACTTTTACAGTTGTAATGGTAAGCATTCCTAACTGTAGCTTTTTACATTGTATGTAATTCACAACTGGTTTTAGAAAAGAAAAAGCTGACAGTGGTTAAACTTGGACTTGACTTCAAATGCTTTTTAGTGTTTAGGTAAAACAAAACCAAGTGAGAATAGAATATCATATTGCAATGGTGAGTGTTATGATAGCTATTAAAATATGACTGGATTCCATGTTCCACTTATTTTCAAAACTTACATATGTAAATATATATAGGGGGGGTAGAATTCATGTAAATTTAAAACAGATTGGGAGGACTTGCTTGTATCTAAAGCATATATGTCTTTCAGCTATAGAAGTGCAAATATAATATCTTCAGGTCTCTACAGATTTAAACAGTGAAATTACAGTTTAAACAAATAGCAGAAAATTAATGTTTTTAAATACATTGGTGGCTAATTCTATTTGCTAATTATTTTTAAGTATGTAAGAGTAATAGGGATCATTTCACATGTTGGTTCAAAAATACCTTTTGTTTGTGTGTAATAGTTACATTTTTCTATACCTCGGTAATGATGCTTACAGTAGTGACACGCTGCAAAAAATCTGTATGCCTTCATTGCTTTTCTGAAGACAGTTAAAACAAGTCTGTTATCTATGGAATATGTTTCTGAAAAGGAAAACCAATATATTTCTCATGTGAATACTATTTTTTCTGACTGTGTCTACCACTGAAAAACCAGGATTGCCAATTTAAACAGTGCATAATAATGATATTAATTTTTATGGTGTGTATAAGTTACATTTGATTAGTTTTTTGCATGATTAAAATTTGCAAAGCCTTTATGGCCCCCAGGAGCCAACCTGTAATAAACAGCTCTCACCTTCGAAACCATAAAAGAGGCTTGCAGTACTTCAACATTAGATCTAATTGCCTTGCAACATCAAAGGAAGTACCAGAGGACTGAGAAAAATCACAGAAGGAAAGAGGGGGTTGAGGGCAGTTTCACCTCCAAAGGTTATGTGTTTGTGGCTTGGTGGAGCCCTGCAAAGTTATGGCCTAAAAACTGCTGTTTGCGATTAAGTTGATGGGGGAAAGTCTACCCTGCAATCTCTCCCTGCTGCTGACACAGAGTCTTTGTTCACATTTAGATTTCTCAAACTGTTGCCAGGGTCAGGCTGAGGTCAGACACCATGATGATGTATAGGAGAACATGTCTGGGAATTTCTCTCATACTTAAAACACATACCAGAAAAAAGAGCACCCTGAAAAATTGTCTGATGAGACCCAGATGATGATAGTAGGGCTGTTTCTCTTGGTACCTTCATGATTTCTCTTTTCTCAACTTCCCCACCCCCCTGCCCTATGCACCATCTGTTTTATTAACACTTCCTATCACAGCCTTCACAATTTTGTGCCCCCCTCGATAAGGAGACTCAGTATCACTTTGACATTTTGTCCTGCGGAAAGAGAATGGACTGGTAAATCTAGAAAAAAAAGAAGGAAGTATATCCATGGCAGTGCATGGCAATGTTGCAGGCTCTATTAGGCCATGTGTTGCGATGACGTGCAGCCTGTGTGTGTATGTTCTTGGCATAACACAGCCCAATCCAGTCACGATCACAGGCTCACAGCACCCCAAACTGTGCTCCCCCCTCACCTTGACAAACAGAGCCTTGCTTCCAGCTGTGGCGAGGGAGTCTACAGTGTTTGATTAGTAATACCACAGAGAAAAGCAAAGAAGAAGAAATAAGCATGCTAATGACCTGAGAATTTTTTATTCCAGATTTGCTAACCATTGCTGCATTTTATTTTATTTAAAGAAGTTCCCCTCCTCTCTTTCCTATCAAGTTGAATAAAATAATAATTGACAGCTAGTTTACAGCACACTCAACACAAAGAAATCAATGTAAAAGAGTTTGATCACTTTTTAAATGTGTAAGTTATAGGAAGAATTTTTAGTATAGGTTTTTTTTGTTAGATTGACATTGTTTATTCCAATTGTTTGCTTGTACATACTGATCCACTGCAGACTTGGCAAGTAAAGCACTAAGTAGCAATTTTTCTGTGCTCAGCTGCTCCATATGACAGAGGATATTTCATTCTGCTGTCAGACTGTTATTAATAAAACATGGGGTGCGGAAGGGGCCACAATTTTCCCTTTCAATCACTGTAGCATTTACAATGAAAATTTTATGCAGTGTGTAATTTTCAGTTAATGCTTGACACTTAAAATGTCGGTAGTTGCATTTGGTTTGGTTCCTGAAGGGTTAATTGTATCATGTTCCCTGCGTAAAAGCTTTGCTTATCACAAGTGAATAGAGGAGAGTATGCAAATGTATGCCTGTGACCTTTTGCCTTTCCAGGGTTAATTTATATGGCCATTAAAGATTTTATGAAATTGAGCAGCCTGGTGTTTTGAATCCCATTTTACCTTCTTCTCCTAATTTATATAATTCCTACCTGAACTGGGAATATGAGTTTCTCCCCCCCCCCCCCTGTGCTGTAGGGAGTTACAAGTCTGGTTATCTGGCATTACTCAGATTGCTAAAATTCATTAAAATGTGACATCAGCACAGTGAGAGACAAATGATCTCAAGATGAAAAGGAACAGTAGGCCTTTCACGGATTAGTGCTACATGGCCCCAGCATAGAAGCTAACTGCATAAACAGATTAATCCACTAGTAGCAGCATAGCTAAGATTTACAGAATAATTAAATTGGGTTGAGTTACTGTGAAGATTTTCATGTAATCTAGCTGGTGTGAACATGTAAGTGAGGTGTGGGTAATGCCACTTTCTCAGTAGCAATATACCAAGTTGTGTCATTTACCCAATGCAGTTCCTTCTGGAGTTGAAAAATTAGACTTCTCAATGTTTGGATTTAACACAGCACTTACATACTGCATTTAAAAGGATATGCAAACTCAAATAGGATTTGTTTTTAGGGTATATCTCAGCTTTCAAATATAATGTTACATGTGCCTTCTTTTGTTTATATCTGAATTGTGTACTCTTCATATTGACACAAATTATTTCTAGCCAATGAATAGGAAAGAAAAGATATCAGATGTTACATTGTTTTTGCTATATGTTCTGTCAAATGAATGTTTGCAATTTCTGGGCTGAATCTCTAAATTTACAATTTATTAATAATTAATCTCTGATCTCTTTAAAGTGTCATTCTTATTCACTTGCTCTGTTCTGTTTCTTTTTTTGAGAAAACCCTCATTAAATTTAGGGCTGATCTTATTAAAGATCATGTTTACAACTGGTGCTGAATGCTCCCTAAGTTAGCTTCTTTTAATTTTTTATGCTCATTCACAGAAGAACAAGTTGAAGATGCAGAAGGTTCTGCTAAAAGCTCATCAGTGTCTGTTGCTGATGATAAAGACACGCGTGAGAAAGAAAGAAATAATAGTGAAGGCAAAAAAGCTAGTAAAGATCCGGGTAAGATGCTAGAATTTTGTCACTCTTTTAAAAATCTTATTAAGTAGTCGTTCATTTAAAGCTGTCTGGACATTCCTATTATTATCTACTGCATGTGTACTTTGCATGTGATTTCTATCAGTAGCCTCCCATTGACCTATTTTTAATCATAACCATCTGACAGCATAGATGCGGATAAGTTGAAGAATATTAGAGGACGATTGGTGAGATTATTTTTTAATCAAATCAGTTTGTGTGCTTGTAATTTTTTAAGCGCCTTTTATTAATCTTAGCTGTACTTGTGATTCCTCTGATGGTATATTAATTTTTCATAAGCACAGGATTAGATGCCCCTTGAAAATTTTCCACTGTTTTTAATTTCTTTTTCTTTGCAGCAGTAAGAATGTAGGTGTGCTGCTGCTTCCATCTCATCCTCTGTTCTTGATATATGATCAGTTGTATTCAGGAATTTTCTCTCTTTCTGGGCATTTATCTTGTATTGTTTCTTTATACACACACACACACACACACACCCAAAAAATCCAGTGAAAAGGTTTACAAATGATTCAGCCTAAGAAAGAGGAAATATAATTGAAACCGGATTATGAGTTGGGTAATATTGATCTCTGGGAATATTTGAGCCCTGTAATGAAAGCTACTGTTTTTGAAAACAAAACTCCTGTGTTATGACATTTACTTGTGCACAAGCAAACTGAAGGCCAGCATCTGGCATGAATACACAAAGCTTTTTATGTGTTTGATTTGGCAAATGTGTGGCTTCATCTATGCTTTTTATGTATGAGATGGAAATCTATGGTCACAATGAATATTACATTGGCTACTTTTGCTGCACGCTATTCCTAGTTACATTATGCTGGACTCACTGAAGCAGAAGAAGTGCTGAAACAGGTTGAAGCCTATTAGTTTCAGGTAGTCATATATCTTGTCCTTGTATCCCACTGACAGCAGCATATAAAGGAGTTTGTATTCGCCATAAAGACATTTAGTTATACAGAAATAACATTTTACATGCAGGTTTCCTTAAAACTGAATTGGACAGGTTTTGTAAAGATACTCTAAAATATTGCTACCAATATATAAATAATATAAAAATGGGGTTTTTTTTGTCAAATTCATTCATATTTGAAGAATACAGTTCATTTTGTGTTGAGTTTATGGTATGTCTAGGTCAATAGTTATTGCTGATTAGAAACCTCGGTTTATTTTGATTTTCAAATCAAGGTACTGAAGATTTATTTGTGGTAAAACCTGGTTTTAGGATTTTTTGGAAGTACAACCATCATGTCATTGGAAGGTGACATATGAAAGAATACTGAAAGAAATGTGCTTGTTGGACCATTGTGAAAGAGTAGTAAAGAGACAAAACAATTAAAAAACATATGTTTAGATACGCATGCTTCATCAAGCATACCTTGTAATACAGTATATCCCAGAGACCTTTTCTACCTGGTTTGAAAAACAAACAACAAAAACCCTAATAAATATAATAAGTGAAAATGTTCATTGGTCAAAAGGCAAAAAAATGAATCTTCAGAAGCAATATTGTACAGCAATAATTTTCAAGATCCTCAGGAGAGCCAGATTTATAGTTGTACAACAAAATTAGGTAATGTTTGATTATAACTTTTGTACTGTCATAGACCACTTCTATTGTTAGAAAAGTACTGTGTATTTTCTTTGCTGTTCATTTATTAATAATAGGTGCCAAAGACAAACATTTCCTGGTTGCTCTTACATCATATTTCTGATTCTCAGACTGACCTTTTGAATCATTTGATTGAATTTTTAAATTAATTCTGGTCTTAATTCAGAACACAGTTGACAACTATGCCTAATGACTGCATAACTACTTATGTATAATTGAATGTTAATTTGGGCTTTCTTCTCCTGAATGAAGTGTTGAAAAGTCTTGCCAAAGGAGTTCCATAAAAACCACTAAGCTAATCATTGCCTTAACAAGTTAGACTGAAAAATACTATTGACCCTCTTTAGCATAGAATCTATTAGAAAAAGGAGGATTAACATGCTTAGTACTCAAATATTTATGTAAACTGTTGTTCTTTGTTGCCTTCCTTATCTCAGGCTTGGATGTTCGAAAGGAAACTTGCCAATAAACAAGCTAAGTTTGCTGAATATTCATTCACGACAAGAGCTTCCTAATGCCTCATTTATATTTTCATTTAAATCTAGTGCCACTTTAGATTAATTATAATCCAAATTACAGCAACACAGTGTAAGAATTAATATGGAATTTATCCAGATTAATACATTTGCATGTAAAATGTAATATTTTTCTGGCATGGCTAAGGGGAACATATTTAATAAGGTAGTAAACACACAGAACAATGAAAATTCACCTTAATTGTTGTCATAAAAATTATTTAATTCTTTTCTGATTGGAAAGAATACTATACCAGCGTTTATAATTGTAAACTTGTTATTGATTTGAATAACATCAAAATGTCAGAAGTTATATACTATCTTTATCAAATTACTGGTTCATGAATAATTATATATTTATTTATAGGTTTCTCATTATTTTATTGGATTAGTGCATACGGTATAATTTATGAGCTACCTTCCCTTATTAACACAACTTCTTTGCAACAATTCTTTTTAATTTAGAATCTTAAACATAAACTACAGATTGAGCATCCCTTATCTGGAATTTTGAAAATAGAAAAACTCCACAATTCAAAATTGTCCACAGGGAAGATAATGACACGTTGCTTTTTGATGTTCAGTGTTCACAAATTTTATTTCATGCCCAAAATTATTTAAAAAATACTGTGAATAAATTTACCCTCAGGGAATGTATATAAGGTGTTTTTGAAACATAAATTACTATTTGAGTCCTTTCTCCAACATTATGTTTATACAAATATTATAATATCCCAAACACATCTGGTCTCAACTATTTCTGATGAGGGATACCCATTCTTTGTTATAATTCAGCTCAACTTATTAATAATACTACTTGGTTTTTACAAGGCAATCCTCTAACGTCTATTTATGAATCCCCCTATGTAAATGAGGGTTATTCCCTAGTAAGCATTAATACTGATAAGTATTTATATGTTGTTAAGTCTTCTTTTGGATTTAAATATACACAGACCAGTGCTAGGCATGGCAATTTAACAAGATTGTTTTCAATACAATGACCATTTCATATATCACAGTCCCACATGGGCAATGAGTCTTAATGTTTATATACTTGTTATGTCATGATTGGTCTGTCACATGTGTTAAAATAGTACAGCACAGTCTTGGCAAGTATAATGTTATCATGACACTTTCAAGCCAACTACATCAATTCACATGCAATACTATAATCATGCCTCATCACACACAACATTATAACATGTATACATTTTTTATTGGTTCCAAATGTAGATCAGAATGCATATAGCAGACACTAAGTGGTAGATAATATTTTAAATAATTGCCATCTATAACAAATGCCTGACTTGAATTGTCTATCAATTGTCTGGAAGACACATATGTGATGTGGAATATTCTCTATAGAAAAATAATTATTTGGATCCTTTTAAAATTTCCTATAAAATAACACATTGCCAGTTCTGTGAAACGTGCAAATGTCACATAAATCAGACTGTACCCCTTTAAACGGCTGCTGTTTTGGCAATAGCTAGTCATGGAAACTCTTAACTTTGGCTCACTCTCTTCACAGGAAACTTGTAAAACACTAAATTCACCATAGAGGGAGTACACCAAACTTAATCAATATAGTGTATTAGCCCCAATGAACATACTAATAGAGAATTACAGTAACTAACATATGGAATTTACATATCCTTCCCTGTTCTCATCTGTGTTTTGGATACAAAGTTTCGATACTATGTTCCTGTCATCTAAAATTTATTGCCAAATTCTACACCATTCTCCTTAGAATTTAATTCCTTTTGAGATATTCTTGGGTAAACAGATATAGAGTTGGACCCTTAAGAACTCAAAATATAGTAGCTGTGGTCTTCTCTCTCTGACAAGAGGTATCAACTTCTGACAAACACTCTAGACACAGATGTCCATATCTTGTGGTCTATGCCCATGATGAAAACAATGCAGAATCACAGGCAAGGTACATAAATGGAGTATTTTGCAGAAGTATTGACTCATGTTTGGCTTTTCCACATTTTTTATATTTCAACAAATCTACTCCTTTGCTATGATATGCTTGTATAAATGGTGGTGTGACCTAGTCCTTTCAGAAGCCATATATATAGTTGAATGGATTCTACCTGCATGCAGTATCAATTTCAATTTATCTTAGATTAAATAACTTTTTCCTAGAAGGCTGCAAGGTTTTTAGAAAGCACATCAAGTCAGTAAAGCTTTGAAAGCTTGCATAGTAAAATACACTTTGGAGTTGGCCTAGTAAAGGTACTGCTGCTTGTGGATTTTGAATGTTGTTGTATTTTGCTGCATGGCCAACACAGTTACCTCTTAATGTTTTCCCATCATATTCTATCTAAATGTTTTTTTAATTGACATCTTAATCTTGCCAATCATTTGTTTGGAGGTACTTTGCAAGAGTGAAAGTAGGAATGTCTCTGACATTCTTCTGTGTTTTCTGGTCCCAGCTTCATGTTGTAGACTTCAATATTAGATTTAGATTTTTAGAAATATTACTTTCTGTGTGTGTCTCTGTGTTTGTATGACTGTGTAGACAATATATGCAGCATAGTTCTTTGCATGCCAAACTTTTAACTTTATGAGGGTATTTCAGCTTTCATGGTAAGGGTGCAATGAGGCTGCAATGTATTACATGGATCAGGTTTTGATGACAACAGTAATGGGCCTATCTCAAATTATAAATTGCATGATCCATTCATCTGGGCTTTGTGGTTTGTGTTGTATGGGTAATATAATTTGGCATAAGAAGCCTTGAATAATTTTGTTAGCAGACTGATCATCCTACTTTTCTTTGTGTTGTGTTTTGAAATATCATATAGCACCACTACAAATTATTGTTGAAGTAAGGCAATACTGTTACAATGATATTTCTCTAACCCCCTCCCCACCCCCACCCCTTGAACACAGCTTTGGGTCCACACATATGCTTGGGGAACTTTCTGCTCACATTATATATGTATATTCAGTTCTTCCCCAAGCATCTTTCCCTGATGGAGGAGACTTCTAGGAGTAATGATTCACGTGGGAAATGCAAACTTCTGAAAACCTGCAATTAATCTTGCCGGGTATTTGATAAGACCAGTGTAGCTGGCTGCCTACCTCCAATCTACTTGCTAAAAAGCATGCTGTTTTCCCTTTTTTATGAAGTACAGTTGAAGCATTTGCTGCATGTTGTTGCTAATCAATTCATGTAAATGTCTAAAACAGCTACCAAGTGATCAGCTACACAACTTTTTCATGACCCCCCCATATTCAGTTAGGGGACCTCGAATGGGGTCATGACTCACAGTTTTAGAAGCTTTGGTGTAGAGGACTGAGGGAAAAACACATGGACATTTTTCATCAGCTATAAGAAGAAATATGCTAAGACCGTCATGTATTGTTTTAGTGTAATTTAAATCATTTTGGAGAGAATTTGATGAATAGACATGTTTAGCTATTTATATATCCCCTGTTTACAATTAACCATGGGTGTGATTTTCCAGAACATGAGGGGGATTTTCCTTCCATTTCTATAAAATATTATGGTTCTTCATCTGTTTCTCATAAGTCTTTTAAAAAATACTAGTTACCGACAATATAATTACTTGGGACCACTAAATTGAGAGGGATTTACTTCAGAATAAGTGTACATGAAGTGTCATTCTGAGCCATTTTAGGCAAGATATAGTCACAAATGAAGCAACAGTGGTTTTGTTATAATATGTCCCTGCATGATTTAATACAATATTTTTAAAAGGGGACTACTGTTTTGTTACTCTGACCCAAGGTCAGAAGAATTGGGACATTACCATTACACATGTATGCATGCATGCATACACAGATCATAAGAACTGATATTTAAGTGACTTAAAGCATTTGGCAAAATAAAATCAGACTAAAGCCTTTTAACATTATTTAAGTATTTTTTGTCATTCTAGATTTTTTACAAATAACATTTGCAGAATATTTCTGAATAAAAAGTAGAAATTAAATGCATTGTGACATATCTAGCCATGCATTTTAATGAATTTCTTATAAAATATATTTCTGCATTTCAAAAGTGGCTATATAAAATATCTGTAGCTTTACCAGAATTGTTTCTCTCCCAACAACCTTTCAAATAACCTCTCACTTTTCAGAAGAAGAGCTATAAATACAAAATGCAAAATGCTACATAGTTAAGAGTACCTGTTCATACCGTCTTTCAACCCACCCACCTTCTTTTTATTTTACAAATATTTTAAGGCTTTTTATTTTAGTAACAACTACAATCTTAGTTTAAAATTAAAACTAGACTATTAGACAATGAAGTACAATTGATTCATTTATATACGTTCTGTGTGGATTTTTTAGAATCAAAATAAATCTTCATGCACAGCATTTAGTAGATTACCCTTGGACAATATATTTATGTTGGGGTCTGATAACAATCAATGGTTTAGCTTCATTGTATTTCAAGATACATTTGCACCCAGTTGTCCAGTGATAGTGTCCTCACCCTGGAAATAATTTAGTTGCAAATTGACTGGAAGATGGCGAAAATTGAAAGTTAAAATTAGAAATACTCATAATAAACAGCAGAAAAAAGGTCAGATGATGCCATGCTATGATGAGATTGGAATGGTTGGTAAATGAGGTTTTGTGTTTGTCGTGAGATATGTGACATGCCTGCCCAATGCTGTTGTAATATCCAACCTAGCAAAAGAGATTATCTAGCAAATTGATGCTGGAAAGAATTTTCTTATGGACTGGGAAATTAAAATTGCATTCTTTTCTTTGATGTGTGCAAGACTGGCAGTATTATGAGCTAGCACAGATTGAATATTAAATACATATTTGCTATATACAGAAAAATATTTATAAATATTGTTGTTTCATTTAAGTACAGTATACTGTTTTAGCTTCATAATGCAAACATTCGGTGAAACAAACATGATTAGACTTTGTCTAAAATTAAATTTTATTTGTTCAAAAATCATACTTTCTCGTTTTAGCATGTTTTATATAGACCTAGTTGTGCCTAATGTAAACCTATTGAAACCAGTGACATTTCAAATAGGAGTGGTTTTTTATATTCTGTTAATTTCAGTGAGACTTCTCTAGAAAGATCTACACTAATTTTACTACATTTAATATAAAATATTGTCGTTATTTAAGTTTTATTTGACTAACAATAATTACATTGCTTAGATATTTTAAAAAGAAAAATAATGTATACATGTACTTCAATTTTTTTGCGGAACAAGTAATTGACTTAGAAAGCTGATTTCACTTAATGTAGTATAAAATTATACACTGAAATACGAAAGAGAGCTAGCTATTGATTACTCTTTAGGGCATCATAAGGTTATCTAAACAAGAGAGAAGAGAACATTTTAATGTATATATAGAGTCTGCACTGCTTCAAAGATAAGTGTGCTTTCACCTTTGTACCTGTTCAATTTCAAAAATAGTTTTTCTTCCATGTGTAATCCTGCAGTATTTAAATTTACAGTGAGAGACCCTAAGAGGTCACAATCTATTTCAATAATGTTAGCTATTTTTAATGTTTTCTTATACATTTTCTTGGAATCAGGAATAAGCACACCAGAAAAGGACCCAAAAGTCAATATTGCATCAGGGGAACAACCACTAATTCCGCCTAAAGAAGAAGATGGTGCATCTAAAAAGCCCAAACTTTCTGAGGAAAATAAGTTTGGTCATGAACAGGTAAAATATTAATTTAGCATTGTTTTTATAGAGGGTAGATAAACCCTATACCCTGCTAATTAATTATATGTTAGATTATTCCTGCCACTATTGGCCAGCTATAAATGTTTTTTGTCAAAGTGGAGAAACACGTTTACTATAAGAACAAAATTCGCATCCTAGCATAGTAATACCATGAATACGTCAACTAATTCTTGAAACACAATCTGCTGATGCTATTTGTATGCTTGGTGACTAAAGAATAATGACATGAGACTCAGAAAAGCAATCTGAGAGCAGGCATTATAACAGTATTGTGAAGGGGACTTCACAGATTAAAATCCAATTCCCTCCAACTCAACTTCTGAGTGAAAAGTGTTCAGGTATTTTCACTCATACTGATCTTTCCCCATTTCCACATTTCTGCCTTGAAAGGTAAAATACAGTATGATGTAACCCAGAGTGAGCAATGTGCAGCTCTTCCAGATATTATGCTTCAAATCCCAGCAGTCACAGCCAATGTAGCCCATAGTAAGGAATGCTGTCAAAAATATATGGAAGCGTTTATGATTCTCACTATAAACAGATGTCATGAATAAAACTTTTACATTGTGAACAAGCTCAGAGAGTTCACTTTTGTAACTTCTTTCATTCTAAAAAATTGTCCACTTTGATTAGTGGCCAGTTTCTTCCTTTCCTTAAAACCCATGTCTTTTCTAAGGAAGTAAGGAGTAGTTGTGTGGAAGATAGAAGGGGGTGTTCTTGAGAATTAGAGTGCTCTTAATATATCATTTTTCAGGTTATTAGAGGCGTAGATAGTGATACATTTAGGTAAAGGTAAAGGTTTCCCCTGACGTTAAGTCCAGTCATGTCTGACTCTAGGGGTTGGTGCTCATCTCCATTTCTAAGCCGAAGAGCCGGCATTGTCCGTAGACACCTCCAAGATCATGTGGCCAGCATGACTGCATGGAGCGCCGTTACCTTCCCGCCGGAGCGGTACCTATTGATCTACTCACATTGGCATGTTTTCGAACTGCTAGGTTGGCAGAAGCTGGAGCTAACAGCGGGCGCTCACTCCGCTCCCAGGGTTTGAACCTGGGACCTTTCGGTGATACATTTATCTGGAGGAAAGTCCACTTGAAGTCCTCGAATTTACTTTTGCATAGACATGTATGTGATTGTTTGGTAAATCTGTTTTATCTAATGGGTTGAATTTATGTTTGATGTTTTTCAGTTTTACCAGTGCCCTTATTGTAACTACAATAGCAAGGACCCAAATCGTATCCAGATGCATGTCTTGTCACAACATTCTATGCAGCCTGTTATCTGCTGTCCCCTCTGCCAAGATGTCCTGAGCAACAAAATGCATCTCCAGCTGCATTTAACTCATTTGCACAGTGTGGCGCCTGACTGTGTGGAGAAACTACTTATGACAGTAGGTGTTTAAAATGGACTATATATTACAGATGTACATGGGCTTGAAGTGATGCTAAAAATATTCTGCCATCATAGCTAAAGACTTGTAACTTGGGCTCCTGAGATCTCTTCCTAGTTCTGCTAATAACTTAGTTCATCCTTTTGGCCTATTCACTTAACCCTAATTTTCAAAGACACCAGCTCTTATTAAAGGTAGTCTTTGAAGATAAAGGTGCTCACCTCTGTGCTTCCATGCACATCCTAAACAGATCTATGACTACCTTGGCCCACAGGGGAATTATTTTCCTTAATTTACCCTTAATCATGTTCTAAGGACTAAAAGTACAAGACATTATTCTTTGTCACTAATTTTATCAGATGAAATAAATAATTGTTAAGAAGACAAAAATGAAAAAATCAGATATATTTTATATTTCTTGAATAAAGGGCATGAAACCTATAATTTAGATACAAGAATAATCTTGTCTGTTTGTTTCTCTTAACTACTTGAGTATCATCAGAGAAGAGCAGATATAAATATGCTTAATAATAATAATAATAAATATATATACAATATGTGGTAACAGGAAAACTAAGATTATACTCAAGAAACTACAAGCATTTTGGGAAACTTTATGTAATATGACTTTATTGATTAGAACGTAAAATCACAATGTCTTTGATCATCTTTCCTGTATTACTTATGACTGACTACATTTATTTATTTATTTTTCAAACTTATATGCCGCTACTCCCCTAGGGCTCGGAGCGGCTTACAAGAACCAGCTAAAATCAACAATTTAAAAAACATCTTAAAAACATCTTTAAAAACATCTTAAAAACATCCTAAAAGCACCTTTTAAAACATCAAAAACAGAACTCAAAAGCCTGTCGAAACAGACTACATGTGAGACATAATCACTATATTTTGAACTATTATGTAAAAACAACCTTAGAATCACAAAAACTGCTTAAATATACCAGAATATCATAACAACTTCACAGGGTTCTAATTATTAAAGGTTATTAGGTAATTCAAAGGGTGAACATCCTTACTGGATTTACAGCCCACAGAAGTAATGACCTTGCATTGCTAGACACAGGAGTTGCTTAGACTACAGTTGCTTAGACTGCACATAATTAGTGATCCACAGTCTTTCTAATGCTTCACCAATATTAAGTTGTTGCTTGTTTCATTTTTCTTTTTAAAAAAGGACTCTTGCTGAATGCCGTATCATTCTTTTTTTATATATATAAAGGTTCCTGTACCAGATATGATGATGCCTAATAGTATGCTACTGCCAGCAGCAGCTTCAGAGAAATCTGATTGTGACACCTCTGCAAGTCTGGCAGCCGAGGGAGCTGAGAAATATTCAGGTATGTCAACAAAATTCCAGACCTGAAGAACTGAAATGTTATTGCCTTTGGGTGGGAATGTGTATTCCTATTGGGATAGGAGTAATTGGGGTTCTAAAGGAAAATCATGCAGTATTATAAAAGACAAATGTTTTTTCCCCACAGACATTCATGAATGTAAGTGAGATTTGTAAGAAACTTTACATAGTAAAGGTCTTAAAGTGTTCCAGGCACTCTATTCCAATGCACTCTCACTTAGGCACCATCCACACTGTCCATTTAATGCAGTTTCAAACTGGCATAGTAGAAAGTGGTTTCATTGCACAGATAATTAAATAGGAATCATGGCCTGGATGGTGATTACACACACTATAAAGGGCTTTCTTTTCACACTTTTGTTTCTTGTCTGGGTGCTGTAGTTTGAAGCTAGTTTTGAACTGCATTAAATTATGAGTGCCAATGGGGCCTAAAAGTTTTGTTTTCAGTTTCCCTCCTCATGTAAAGGTTTCATTAAATGTCTTCTTCCTATATCTCTTTTCTCATCCACCAAAACATTTTATTAAACAACTATCCTTTCCCTTTCTGAGTTTTTTGTTCTCCTTTTTTGTGCTTCCAAAAACCTGGATCTTTTGGTCTTCTAGAAAGCTGTGACTCCAGATATCCTGATATTTGCATCTTGTAGTTGAGTGCTGCTATTTAAATAAACAGAAACTGATATTGACATGTATGATAGCCCTTGTATACAATATATTGGAGTGTAAATATATTGGTAGCGCCAAATAAATATCT
This sequence comes from Anolis carolinensis, assembly GCF_035594765.1. Classification (NCBI taxonomy): domain Eukaryota; kingdom Metazoa; phylum Chordata; class Lepidosauria; order Squamata; family Anolidae; genus Anolis; species Anolis carolinensis. The sequence continues at coordinate 37,829,723 of NC_085844.1, read as the reverse complement.
AAGTCACATTAAGCACTTTCAACACCACCCAATTATATCTGACCCTTCAAAGTTTCCCCTCGCCTATGTGTCTATGTGTCTACATGCAAAGAAAAAAAAACTGGTAGTTTAAAATAATTGCCATAAAATAACTTTCTAAGAAGGCCAGAAGAGTTCTAATTTAGTTGTAGAGTTCATGTATAACGGATACATTTTCCAAGTTCACCCTCCTGTATATGAAGTTAACATAATTTTATAGCAAATTTGTTTCCTTTGTATATATAAGAATTCATTTATAATCAACATTAGGAGAGCCAGAACATTTTTGTCTCAATACCAGACGTGTTCTCATATGAATCACCAGGCTCAGTTCATGGTATATAGATTGAACCCCTAGCCCCATCAGCTAATGTAATTTTTACAAATAAGGTACACATTTGTGTAAGTGTGCATGTGCTGATATATCTGAGTACTAGGCTTGATCGATCCATGAAAAATTTGATTCTAAACTCGTTTCAAAACTAGAAGGGGCAGTTTTTCGTTTTTGTTGCTAATAACGAATTTGGCCCCCAAAATTTTTCGAAATTAACGAAAATTCGTTATTTTCTAAATTAATTCGTTAATGGCAGACGCGCATGCGCGGTGGCCCAAAAACAGCCCGAAGGGGGGGGGGACTTAGGGGGCTCTCCCGCCCTCATTTTTTGAGTGATCTTCTTCAAACTTGGTACAGTGGTAGAACACATTTAACACTGATAGCTCACCAAAATGTGGAACGTTTCCCTTATCCTCTGATTTTTGGCAAATTTTCATAGCTTTTATAATAAACCATTTTTTAATAATTGCAGAAATCTGTTCCTGGTTTGAAAGTCTTATTTCCTGTTAAATTGGGTTGTCTTTACTGTGAAAGTCATTGTTCTACTTCAGAAACTTTGTTTTTGTGGCTGAAACTTTGTTAAATTGGTGTGTGTGTGATATATATTGTGTGTATATATAGTCCCTGCTTGTGTGTGTGTTTGTGTGTGTGTAGGTAAAGGTAAAGGTATCCCTTGACGTTAAGTTCAGTCATGTCTGACTCTGGGGGTTGGTGCTCATCTCCATTTCTAAGCCCAAGAGCCAGTGTTGTCCATAGACACCTCCAAGGTCATGTGGCCGGCATGACTACATGGAGTGCCATTACCTTCCCAGAAACACCCAGAAAATGGGAATTCCAGACAGGAAACAATCAGGGCCAGCTAATACCTCCCAACAAAGGATTCCCCCAGGTAGGAAGCAGCCAGGCTTTGAAGCTGCAAGGCTATTCAATGCTAATCAAGGTGACCAATTGCAACATTCACACTTGCCTCCCACAGACAAGAGTTCTTTCTCCCACCCTGGACCTTCCACAGATATATAAACCCCACTTGCCTAGCTTCGCACAGACGTCAAAACCTCTATGTCTGCCACAGATGTGGGTGAAACGTCAGGAGAGAATGCTTCTGGCACATGGCCATAGAGCCCGGAATACATACCACAACAGTGTGATCCCAGCCATGAAAGCTCTCGACAACACAACCACAGTATCCATTCAAGTTCATGTAGCGTAGTATGGACTGGAGACCTGTATTGGGGGGAGGGAGGGTGCGAATCTGGGCCCCTGGGAGCAGCCGAGGACGGGCCTGGCCCACACCCCCTCGCATCCCGGGCCTCTTCCTCCTCACCGCCGGGCCCCTCTCGGTCTCTCCAGGCCTGAGCTGAGGCGAGGCGGCGGCGGCGGCCATTTCCCCCCTCCGTCTTCCTCCTCCTCCTCGGCCTCCTTCCCCCTCGCCCCCTCCCATTGGCTGAGCCTCCCATTGGCTGAGGGGCAAAAGGAAAGGAGTTTGGGTGATTTGCAAAAGCTTTTTTTTCTTAACGAAAAAAACGAAGAAATAAGAAAAAACGGCCTCTCGCGATTCGAAACCGCGATATCCAGACGTGTGGACAACCAAGGTTCTATATTGCTTCAAAACAAACGAAAATAATGAATTAATAACGGGTAACGGGAAAATCGAATTATTTGAGCAAGCCTACTGAGTACAGGTTGAGCCTCTATTTCTTTTGTGGAAAGTAAAAGAGGGAGAGGTTTCCATTCATGCATAGCCAACCCTGTAAATAGGGTCATTGATTTTTCAGGTTTCTTGTTCACATAGAAAAGCCTCCACATGAACAGGAAATTCTTTTCCTAATATATGCTGTGTGTAGCTAGGCACTCCATTGCTTGCGTGTCAGGTGAGTTATGCAACTTAGGTATTCACATGCAACAGTGACTAAATGTTATTATTTTTCTCTCTCTCCCTTTTTAAACAGCAGGTGAAAGTCTTCCAGATGAGAAGAATATCCCTGGTCTGGAGGAGCCAAAGACTGGAATGGAAATTAAATCAGAGGAACAGAAGCCACTCAAGGAATCTACTGAAATACCAGAATGGAACAAAAACAGCAGTAAAGATATAAAGAACATTGAATCACTGCCAGATCAGTTGAATGAACAGCAGAAGAGGCAGCAGCTTTCTGTTTCTGATCGCCATGTCTATAAATATCGTTGTAATCACTGTAGCTTGGCTTTTAAGACTATGCAGAAGCTTCAAATACATTCCCAATATCACGCTATTCGGGCTGCTACCATGTGTAGCCTTTGCCAACGTAGCTTCCGTACATTCCAGGCTTTAAAAAAACATTTGGAAGGAGGACACCCAGAACTCAGTGAAGCTGAAATTCAGCAGTTGTGTGCGTCTTTACCTGTAAATGGTGACCTCTGGGCAGAAGGTGAAAGTATGGCACAAGATGAACATGCACTAGAGCACGATATAGAAAGAGAATATGAGATGGACCAGGAAGGTAAAGCAAGTCCTGTAGGAAGTGATAGTAGCTCCATTCCAGATGAAATGGGCTCAGAACCAAAGCGGACCTTACCTTTTAGAAAAGGGCCAAATTTTACTATGGAAAAATTTCTAGATCCTTCTCGCCCATATAAATGTACAGTGTGTAAAGAATCTTTTACTCAAAAGAACATTCTTTTGGTCCATTATAACTCAGTATCACATTTACATAAACTCAAAAAGGTGTTGCAGGAAGCATCCAGCCCTGTCCCACAAGAAGCTAACAGCAGCACTGACAACAAACCCTACAAATGCAGCATTTGTAATGTTTCTTATAGCCAAAGTTCTACACTGGAAATACATATGAGATCTGTGCTTCATCAAACTAAGGCAAGGGCTGCGAAACTAGAACCCAGCAGCAATTCAACAAGTGGAAATAGTATAGCAGGGAATGTTAATAGCCCCAGCCAAGGGATGGTAGATCCCATCAGCTTACCAGCAGTTAACAGCAAGGAAATCCATATAGATGCCAAAGAATTAAATAAAAAACAAGCTTCTGAATTGGTTTCTGCTCAACCTACTCATCATCTTCCCCAGTCACCAGCACAACTCCAGATGCAACTCCAGCATGAATTACAACAGCAAGCAGCTTTCTTTCAACCTCAGTTCTTAAATCCAGCATTTTTGCCTCATTTTCCTATGACACCAGAAGCATTATTGCAGTTTCAGCAGCCACAGTTTCTTTTTCCATTCTATATTCCTGGGACAGAATTCAGTTTGAGCCCAGACCTGGGTTTGCCAGGTTCTGCTGCATTTGGTATGCCTGGAATGGCAAGTATGGCAGGCTCACTGCTAGAAGATCTCAAACAGCAGATGCAAACTCAACATCATGTTGGTCAAACCCAATTGCAAATACTACAGCAACAAGCACAACAGTATCAAGCTACACCACCTCAAATTCAGTCACAAAAGTCACAGCAGCAGCAAACAACTAAGTTAGTGAAAACAGAGCAGAATATTATTGTAAATACAGAGTGCCAGATTATGAAGGATACATCATCCTATAAGGAATCAGAAGAGATTTCTGAAAAACAAGAAAAACCAAAGCAAGAATTCACAAATGATAGTGAAGGATTAAAAGAAAACAAAGATATGAAAAAACAGAAGTCATCAGAACCAATGATCCCACCGCCTAGAATTGCTTCTGGGGCAAGAGGAAATGCAGCCAAGGCTTTGTTGGAAAACTTTGGCTTTGAGTTGGTTATTCAGTACAATGAGAACAGACAGAAGGTGCAGAAAAAAAACAAAACTGGTGATTGCGAAAATACAGACAAATTGGAATGTGCAGCATGCAGTAAATTATTTTCCAATATTCTTATATTAAAGAGCCATCAAGAACATGTTCATGGTCAGTTCTTTCCACATGGTGCACTCGAAAAGTTTGCCTGTCAGTATAGAGAGGCTTATGACAAGCTTTATCCTATTTCACCATCTTCTCCAGAACCTCCCCCACCTCCACCACCACCACCACCACCACCACCTCAACCTGCAACTCCTTCACAGTCTTCTTCATCCAGCTCGGGAAAAATTCAAAGCATGACTCCTACCCCACTGCAAGCTCCACCACCAACACCACCTCCACCACCTCCTCCGCCACCACCTCCACCACCACCACCACCTTCTGTGCCACCACCAGTGCAGCTGCCAGTTTCATTGGATCTTCCACTTTTTCCTCCAATTATGATGCAGCCAGTGCAACATCCAGCATTGACTCCCCAGCTTGCTCTCCAACTACCACCAATGGATGCTTTATCTGCAGATCTTACTCAACTTTGTCAACAGCAGCTAGGATTAGATCCAAACTTCTTACGACATTCTCAATTTAAACGGCCACGTACTAGAATCACCGATGACCAATTAAAAATACTGCGGGCATATTTTGATATTAATAATTCTCCAAGTGAAGAACAAATTCAAGAAATGGCTGAAAAATCTGGCCTTTCCCAAAAAGTTATTAAACACTGGTTTCGAAATACCCTGTTTAAAGAACGACAAAGGAACAAGGATTCTCCATACAATTTTAGCAATCCTCCCATAACAGTTTTGGAAGATATAAGAATTGAACCACAGCCAAGTTCTTTAGAACATTACAAATCTGATTCAGCTTTCAGCAAGCGGTCATCTCGAACTAGATTTACTGACTACCAGCTAAGAGTTTTACAAGATTTTTTTGATACAAATGCCTATCCAAAAGATGATGAAATTGAGCAACTTTCAACTGTACTTAACCTAGCTACTCGAGTTATCGTTGTATGGTTTCAAAATGCACGACAGAAGGCTCGCAAAACTTATGAAAATCAAGCTGAAACTAAAGATAATGAGAAGAGGGAGCTCACCAATGAGAGATACATTCGGACTAGTAATATGCAGTATCAATGTAAAAAGTGTAGTGTGGTTTTCCCTAGAATTTTTGACTTAATTACACATCAGAAAAAATTGTGTTATAAAGATGAAGATGATGATATACAAGATGAAAGCCAAACAGAAGATTCAATGGATGCCACAGATCAAACACTTTTCAAGAATTGCACTGTTTCTGGTCCATCTGACTCATCAAAAAGTACAGCTGTAACAACAGCAAGCTCTGGATCTGGTTGCAGTACTCCTTTAATGCCATCACCCAAACCTGAACCAGAAAAAGCCTCTCCTAAACCCGACTCATCAGAAAAACCAAAGCAAAATGATACTGTATCTAAGCAAGCAGAGACTCCCTCTCAAGGCAACAAATCAATGCAACCTGCGACCGCATCCTCTTCTGAACCACAGCCCTCAGCTTCTCAAACTCAGCAGCATAAACAATCCCAAATAGGAGGTAGACCACCTTCTGCATCACAAACTACACCTATTCCTTCCAGCCCTTTAACAATCTCAATGACGTCTCTTCAGAACAGTCTACCTCCTCAGTTATTACAGTACCAATGTGACCAGTGTACCGTTGCCTTTCCCACTTTAGAACTTTGGCAAGAACACCAGCACATGCATTTCCTAGCAGCCCAAAATCAGTTCCTTCATTCTCAATTTTTAGAAAGGCCTATGGATATGCCCTATATGATATTTGATCCTAATAGTCCTCTGATGACTGGACAGTTGCTAAATAGTTCTTTAGCTCAGATGACACCACAAGTAGGTTCGGGACATTCAGCTCACCACACTGCTTCGATTTCTGGCTCACTTAAACGGAAGCTGGATGATAAAGATGACAACAACTGTAGTGAAAAAGAAGGCGGAAACAGTGGTGAAGACCAGCACAGGGATAAGCGACTGAGAACTACAATCACTCCAGAGCAATTGGAAATTCTTTATGAAAAATATCTTTTAGATTCCAATCCTACCAGAAAAATGCTGGATCATATTGCACGTGAAGTTGGCCTCAAAAAGAGGGTGGTACAAGTCTGGTTTCAGAATACAAGAGCCCGAGAAAGAAAAGGACAGTTCCGTGCAGTCGGTCCAGCTCAGTCACATAAAAGATGTCCCTTTTGCCGAGCACTGTTTAAAGCAAAATCTGCTTTAGAAAGTCACATTCGCAGTCGGCACTGGAATGAAGGAAAACAAGCAGGTTATAGTTTGCCACCAAGTCCTTTGATAGCCAATGAAGAAGAAGGAGAGAGCCCACAAAAATACACATTTTTTGACTATTCATCATTAACATTAACAAAGATTGATTTGTCAAGTGAAAATGAATTAGCTTCTACAGTCTCAACTCCTGTTAGCAAAACTGCAGAAATGTCTCCAAAACATCTTTTAAGTCCTTCTTTCAAAGCAGAATGCAATGAAGATATTGAGAATCTGAGTATTACACCTGTTGATGCTGGGTTTGATCAGAATAAAACTGACTTTGATGAAACTTCATCAATTAATACAGCAATTAGTGATGCTACAACTGATGAGGGAAACAATGAAATGGAAAATATGACTAGTAGTTCTGGAGATGTGAAATCATCATCATCTCTTAAGGAGCCAAAAAATATTCTAAATGACAATTTGCCAAAAAACACAAACATGCCTAATGTGGAGAGCAGTGATGATAAGTTTCTATTCTCCCTGACTAGCCCGTCAATACAATTCAGTGATAAAGACGGTGATCAAGACCAAAGTTTTTATATTACTGATGATCCTGATGATAATGCTGATCGCAGTGAAACATCAAGCATAGCTGATCCAAGTTCACCTAACCCATTTGGAGCAAACTTTAAATCTAAAAGCACTGACCGACTTGGTCACAAACGATTTCGAACACAAATGAGTAACCTACAGCTTAAAGTCTTGAAGGCTTGCTTTAGTGATTATCGGACTCCAACCATGCAAGAATGCGAAATGCTAGGGAATGAAATTGGCCTGCCCAAGCGTGTGGTTCAGGTTTGGTTTCAGAATGCTCGAGCAAAAGAAAAAAAATTCAAAATTAACATAGGGAAGCCATTCATGATCAATCAGAATGCAACTGATGGATCAAGACCAGAGTGTTCTTTGTGTGGGGTGAAATATTCTGCACGTTTGTCCATCAGAGACCATATATTTTCTAAACAACATATTACAAAAGTGCGAGAAACTCTGGGAAGTCAGCTGGACCGGGAAAAAGATTACTTAGCTCCTACAACTGTTAGACAGCTGATGGCACAGCAAGAACTGGATCGTATAAAGAAGGCTACAGATGTTCTAGGGTTAACAGTACAGCAGCCAGGCATGATGGACAGCAGCTCGCTTCATGGAATCAGTTTGCCAGCAGCTTACCCAGGACTTCCTGGCCTCCCTCCAGTTCTTCTACCTGGAATGAATGGCCCATCTTCCTTAACTGGATTTCCTCAAAGTTCAAACAGTAAGTACATTGGAAGAGCGGAGAAAAGTGTTGTTCTTGCTGAGATAGTATATTTTAGCTGTTAGACTATTTGTTTTTCTATCAGTTCTATAGCTATAATAATAATAATTGCTTGAATCCAGAGCCTGCCATTTTGGATGAAAGAACTCCTTCCATCTATAGAAGTTCTGAACCAGCAGAATATTTCAGCTGGCAGAATGGAATGGAGGTGGTTGTAATTAATTTCCAACTTGTCTTGCAATCCACTTTACCTCCTCCAGATTTGCTCTAGATTATTTGATGACTCTCTAGAAGAACATAGGAGGTTTCCTGAAAACTGCAGAGAGAGGACTGAAATGTCATCTCCTCCTCTCTACTTTTCCCCCTCTTCTGGAAACCTGGAATTCTTCTGCTGGCAAGGGAACAGTCTGGAATTAATCTATATTTATAAAGTTTTGGATTAATCAAAATTTTATCAACATGTTTTCCAGGCAAGATATAAATGTGTCATCTATGCAACAAATCATATCATACATTTCACTACATTAACAATTGTGTTTACTGTTTACATACAATTACAGTTCCCAAGAATAGCTTTAAAACTTGCCATGCAATCCTATACACGTCTGCTAAGAAGTCTGCCTCACTAAGCTCAATAGAATTTACAGACAGATTGCTATCTTCTCAAATATTTTGGAAATCCTTGATGCCATTTAAAGCAGTTTACAACCTGGAAGCATGGTGGAGACTGGAACTGAGACAAATGCAAATATCCAGTCAAGTGGTACTGTTCTATCCAGTTAAAGTTGCAATTCATTAAAAAAATCTAATTAGCATTAGCTAATTAGTTTTCTATGATCATACATTCTTGATCTCAGTCCTACTGTGGAACACTGCTGGCTATTTTACATGCATAAAATGCTGTGCCCTGCACAGAAGATGCTGCTTTCTGCACAAAACAACAACATGGGGGCTGTGTACATAATAGATCCTGAGCTGAGAATATTCTCATCAGTGAATGAATATTCCCATGAGGGCTTCTTAACACTCAAAAAGCATGTTTGTTAACTGTTTTCATATATTTTTAAATATTATTTTCATCCTTATCACAAAAGTTTCAGACAAGCACTAACTCAAGAAAGTTAATTTCCTTGGTAATTTTTTTGGTAACCTCAGTAACTTATAGCATTGCCTTTAGACCTCATCTTAAGGAGATTCCAATCAGAACACCTCCAGGATCTTCCTCTAAGAAGCTTTGTAGCCCTTTCTCGGCACTGAAGAAATGAGAATAAAATGTTGCCAGAACATTAGGAACAAAGGACAGAATTCTTATATTACTTTTCCTCACTGAAAGCTATTAATTGGCTTCATCCATACTCTTCAAGCACAGTTAGTTTTTTGTCTCTATGAGCTTAACAGCACACATACTATATCTGTTGATGTGTAGAAATGAGTCCAAATCCTTAATCTGTTCTACTTTCCAGTTTATAATTAAATGTCTTATTATTATTTATGTATACACCTCTTTATCTCCCCAAAGGGGACTCATAATTGGTCAGTTGGTCATTTGGTCAGTTCAAACTGATGGCCATCTAGAAATGACACAGGAGGCTGAGGCAAATGGTTTGTTCTGTATATAGGCAAAAGCAGCATGCTTGTAGGTTATTTTTAGATAACTGACCATACGAACCAGGATACTCAGTTACCATATCTTTAGATCATTAATGCAGCAACATTATCTATGAGTATTCAGTCAAGAAGACTAAGACACCTGATGCAGATAATCTTTGTATATAAAATGCAAAGATCTATCTTGAGAGGTTTCATTCTTCCATATGCTAAATATCCCCCATTCTGTCTTTCTTACACAGAAAAAATGTTCTTGATGGCTCTTAATGGAATAGTGGAAGTGAAAGGAAAAAAGCAGATTATATTAATCTTTCATTAGTGAAAAGTACTCCACATCAAAAGTTCTTTAATATATGCTCAGTGCTGATATGCTTCATATCTTATTAACCCACTTTTAACATCTCCTTGTTTTGCTATGGGCAGGAATTCACATCTGTTTTTGATGCAAAAGGAGATATTTAATCAGATTCGACTTGTAGTCACCCTTTTTTCTTCTTCGTGTACTCTGTGAATTCACACTAATGGAGAGACTGCACCTGCACAGGCTCCAACGGATACTCTTCCAAGCTAAAGTTTGAAATTTGGTGGTAACCCCGCCCCTCTCCCCAGAAGGTATAAAAGGCGCCCTCCGCGCTCACTCCCCAGTTCCTTTTTTTCCGCCACAAAGCTCACATCGTACTCTTCGTTCCTTATGTCGACTACGCGTTTCAAGCGGTGCACTCAATGTGCCGCTAAGATTCCAGATTCCGACGGCCACGCTAAGTGCCTTTTCTGCCTCGGTGAAAGTCACGTCGTCGGTACCTGCCGTTTTTGCCTGGCCTTTACAGCCCAGGCCCAAAGGAATAGGGGTGCGAGACTTTGAGCAGCTCTCTACGAGAATCTCTTGCTCCTGAACCTTCTACCTCCACTTCGGCCTCGATGGCGTCTAGGCCTTCCGCATTGGTGTCGTCCAAGGCCTCGAAAACCTCGAGGGCTAAACCCTCCAAACCACCTTGCACGGTTACTACAGCCACTGTATCGACCCGGTCGGGCAAAATGGGCCCCTCATCGACCTCGAGTTCTGTGGCTTTGGCCATTTCTACTCAATCCCGTTTGGCTTCGCCGCCATCTTCTTCCACCATGAAGATTGCCTTTAAGAGGGCCCAGGAGGAATCCAGACGAGCCCAATCTGACTCGGCAGCTGTGTGCCCAATTCCACCGACACCGGGAAAATCAACAAGGGTCGCGTCGAAGAAACCTCCAGCCAAGAGGCGTATGACCCAGCGGTCTTCCTCCTCCACTTCTTCTAAGAAGGACGTCCCCTCTTCGGTGGCTTCCTCGAGAAGATCCTCCCCTATCCAACCGGCGCAACGCCTCCGATCTCCCTCTCCTCCTGGTCGGTCTTCGGATGGGGGCGTTCAAGTCTCTCCTGACCGGTCGATCCAGACAGTTATTAAAGTACCTCAGCCAGTCCCCCCGCACCCTCAGGCTCGGCAAGAACTTTTCCCTCCTGCTCAAACACCCAAAAGGGGAAGGCAGATGACCCGCCTCGCTCGTGCCGTCCAGGCCTCTGCCTCCAAGGACAATTGCCCACAGCCCGCTGCTGCTCTTGAGGTGATACTTCAACAGGACTCTGCGCTTGTTTCTCCTCCCCGGTCCCCTCAAGGGGCCGAGGAGGATGACTTCGATGTCGAACACCCTGAGTCGATCCTTTCGGCCTCGGTCGTCTCCCTCGGTCTCGGTCTCTCTCCACCTCACGACGCCTACGAGGTCGACCCACCTTCCCCGACGGATAATATCCGAGCTTTCTCCAACCAAATGGTCAGAATGTCAGACGCTCTGGGGATGGAAATTAAACAAACCTCAAAAGCCGTCACCGACCCCGTCTTCAAAAGGGTCCAGGCTCAGGCCCCGCCAGCCACACTGCTGCCTTTTCTTCCCTACCTCCTGGATGTAATCCAGGCCTCTTGGAAGACCCCATCTTCGATACCTCCAACCTCTAAAAAAATAGAGGCCTGGTACCGGACCGATGATGAAGCCTTGGAATGGCTCAAACATCACCCCGATCCCACCTCCATGGTGGTGAAAGCCTCCCAATCCTCGGGCCGACAGTCTAACTCTCCAGCCAACAAGGAGGGTAAGGGATTCGATGCAGTAGGCCGGAAACTCTACTCCGGTGCTCTCCTTCTCTGCCGCATGGCAAACTACGGAGCCTGTATGGGCGCATATCAACAAATCCTCTGGGAAAAGGCCCAACCTTTCTTCGCCAAACTTTCTGATGAAGACCGCTCAGTCCTCTCAACCCTCCAGCAGGAGGCGGACTCCCTTGCGCACCATCAAATCCAAATGGCAAAACACACCGGCAATACCGCCGGAAAGATGATTGCTCACTCGGTTGCGATCAGACGACACGCATGGCTTAGATCCTCGGGCCTTTCTTCCTCCTCTCGACAAGTGATCGAGGACCTCCCCTTTGACACCCTGGGACTTTTTAACTCAGGAACTGATGACAAATTGAAATCCAACCATGATTTCAAAATCCTCGCATCAAAGTGTGGCACCGATCAGCCTCAGGCTCAACGGACCCGATGGTTCCCTCAAAGGTACCGTCGTTTTCCTCAGCCTTTTTGCCATCTTTCCTTTCGGCGATCGTCGACCTCGAGTCAGCACAGTCATCAGCAACAGCCTCGCCGTCAGCACCAGGTCCCGAAAAATCGAGGCAAAGGTGCTACTACAATGCCACAACCCCAATGACGGGCCTGACACCCACTCTCCCGGGGTCATTTCTACCTTCGCTACTACTGCCACTGCCATGCCTTTCTTAAGCTCCGACCCGAACTCTCCTCTTTGCCTCTTTCGCGATCGTCTAGCTCCTTTCTACCACGAATGGGAGTCTATCACCTCAGATGCCTGGGTTCTCCGCATTGTCCGAGACGGCTACGCCTTGGAATTCGAAACCTTGCCCCCCCCACGGGTCACATCCTCCCCACCGATCTTTCACCAGAAATATGCTCCGAGGTCGACTCCCTTCTAGCAAAGGGCGCAATCCGGCCTTCTCCTTCCGAGCAGGACACTCGAGGTTTCTTCTCGAGATACTTCACGGTTCCCAAGAGGGGCGGAGGTCTTCAGCCCATTCTCGACTTACAGGCTTTAAACCTTTTCATTCTGCCTTCAAAATTTCGAATGGTCTCGGTGGCCTCCATTCTACCAATGCTCCGACACGGAGACTACTTTGCCTCTATAGACTTACGGGACACGTATTTCCACGTCTCAATATGTCAATCCCACAGACGCTTCCTCTCCTTCAAGCTCCTGGGACAATCTTACCAGTTCACAGTTCTCCCTTTCGGCCTCGTTATGGCCCCAAGGGTCTTCACGAAGGTAGTCGCCGTTGTGGCAGCTCACCTAAGGAAACAGGGCATAATGATCTTCCCTTATCTGGACGATTGGATGATTGTCGAGTCCGACCCCTCGTCCCTTCAAATCCACGTCTCTCAAACTCTCTCTCTTCTACAACGGCTGGGCCTTCAGTTAAACACCGAAAAATCCCAACTACTCCCAGCCACAGAAATCCGCTTCATCGGGGCTCTCTTCAACTCCCTCACGGAAACGGCCTCCCTGCCGTCGGACAGGTTTCTAGCCCTCCAGCAGCATCTTCTTTTCCTCCTCCGCAACCGCAGGGTTCGAGCCCACGCTATCCAGGTCCTCCTGGGTCATATGGCCTCCACGGTCATGGTCACCCATTTCGCCAGGCTGCGTCTCAGACCTCTTCAAAGATGGTTCATAGACTCTTTCGAACCCCATCGGCACCCGAGCTCGATGTTCCTCACGGTACCGGACCAAGTTCGCCTCTCCCTTCGTTGGTGGCAGGACCCGGCGAATGTTTGTGTGGGACTTCCCTTCCATCCCCCACTCCCGTCAGTCACCATCATGACTGACGCCTCCAATTTCGCGTGGGGAGCTCATATGTCGAACCTCACAGTCGGAGACCTTTGGTTCGCTCAAGAAAAGTCTCACCACATAAACTTTCTAGAACTATTGTCAATCTTCAAGGCTCTCCGAGCGTTTGCTCACTTTCTTCCCCACAAGACTGTTCTAATCCAGACAGACAACGTAGTAGCCATGTACTACATCAACAAACAAGGGGGTACGGGCTCGAGGAAGCTCATGGCTCTCTCAATGGACATCTGGCTATGGTGCATAGCGAGACACATAACCCTCTCAGCGGTTCACCTGCCGGGTGCCCAAAACACGCTAGCGGACTCTCTAAGCAGAATAGCGACCTCCTCCCACGAATGGCGCCTCGATCCCGAAGTCTTACAATCCGTCTTCGATGACTGGGGTTGGCCAACTCTAGATCTCTTTGCCTCCCCATCGAACACTCAGCTCCCTCGCTTCGGAGCGAGACTTCCTCCAAACTCGGTTCCGGGCTGTCTCGGATACGCGTTTCTTCTCGACTGGACTCTCGAACCCGTCTACCTCTTTCCTCCTTTCCCTCTAATCTCGAGGGTGATAGAGAGACTTCTTCTGACGCCAGCGTTGGCCATCCTGATAGCCCCTGCCTGGCCACGCCAGCCATGGTACCCAACTCTTCTCTGGATGTGTGCGGGGTCCCCTCGCACTTTTCAGACTCTCCCTCATCTCCTATCTTCCCAGAAGGGGCAGGTGCTCCACCCCGACATTCCGTCACTGCACCTGACGGCTTGGAGGATACTTCCATAAGTTCTCTCCACCCGGACCTCCAGGCGATCCTCTGTGCTGCTCATAAACCGGCTACGTCAAGGGCCTACGCCTACAAGCTTATTAAGTTTCAAACTTTCCTTTGGGACCGAGACGTTGATCCTTCCTCTACTTCGATTCCGCTAGTTCTAGACTTCCTCCTTTCTCTTGCGGTCCGTCAACTTTCTTTGGCTTCAATGAAATCCTACCTCGCTGCTCTCTCCTGGCATTTCCAACGTCGAGGACAACCTTCTCTTTTCTCTAACAACCTCATTAAGACCTTTCTTCGAGGTTACAACAATCTCCGACCTCCGGTTCAACCCCTGAACCCTGGGTGGAGCCTTGAACTCGTCCTTTCTCAACTTGCTTCGGCCCCCTTCAAACCCATGGCTTCCGCCAACCTCCACCTTCTCTCCTGGAAGTCTGCCTTTCTGGTTGCTGTCACCTCCGCACGCAGACCGTCGGAGCTGGCTGCCCTGGCTGGACGAACCCTACCTTCGTTTCCGCCACGACAGGGCCGTTCTTTGCCCGGACATCACCTTCCTGCCTAAGGTGGTCTCTGCCTTCCACCTTAACCAGGATATCATACTTCCTGCTTTCTTTCCTAACCCTTCTTCTGCTTTGGAGCGGAAGCTTCATCTCCTGGATGTCAGAAGAGCTGTTCTCTTCTACAGAGACAGAACTAAGGACATGCATAAATCTCCTAGACTCTTTGTTGCTTATGCTACCCATAAGCTGGGTGAGCCAATTTCTTCTCAAAGACTCTCTCACTGGATTGCTCAGACTATTGAACTGGCCTACCAGCTGGCTAAATGCCCGCCTCCCCCTTCGATCCGCCCTAGATCGACGAGGGGTCTCTCTACTTCTACTGCCTTCCTGCTGGGCATCCCTCTCGACTCCATCTGGCGAGCAGCTATCTGGTCTACCCCATCCACCTTTGTTTCACACTACAGGGTGGACTCTAAAAACCTCAGGGACTTGGCCTTTGCCAGGTCGATCCTTTCCTTCTGCCTTTCCTAACGTTGCTTGTCTTACTCAGAGCCAGTTTTGTTGCCTTCTTTCCATGTTCATTAATGTCAAACAAAGTTTATTGACATGATATGTTGGTTGTTCCTCAACTTAGTGCTTGTGTACTGTACTTACCCCATTACACTCTGTTACGTAATGGGTTCCCTTTTTCCTTTCTCAGCTGGCTGATTACCGCTAGAATGGCACCTTACTCCTTTCGAGGCCGTGTTTTTTGCCTCGATACAACTACCTCCCAGTGCCTTCGTTCCGGAAATTTGTTATACTTACCTCTGTCTTTCCTTCTAAGACTATTGCTTTCCTGATGATCTGTAATGCTATGATTGCTTTACATTCTAGATCCTGACTGCTAGGATCTGTTCTGCACTGTGTTTTGTTGCGGTTTCTACCAATGCACTTACGTTTGCACCTTGTGCATAAATAAAGGTGTTGTTTGGACACTCAACTCGTTGTCGGGTTTGCTATGTCCCACCTGCCTATACCTCAGCTTGCTAGTCTCCATTAGTGTGCATTCACAGAGTACACGAAGAAAAAGGACAGGTTGCTTACCTGTAACCGTGTTTCTTCGAGTGTACTCTGTGAATTCACACAATCCCGCCCTTCCTTCCCCACGTGCAAACCTCTCCCTTTCTCGTCGCCTTTGCGTCGTAGGAACTGGGGAGTGAGCGCGAAGAGCGCCTTTTATACCCTCTGGGGAGAGGGGCGGGGTTACCGCCAAATTTCAAACTTTAGCTTGGAAGAGTATCCGTTGGAGCCTGCGCAGGTGCAGTCTCTCCATTAGTGTGAATTCACAGAGTACACTCGAAGAAACACGGTTACAGGTAAGCAACCTGTCCTTGAGTTAATCTTGGTTGTAATCCTCTAACTAGTTCATTAACCTTGTAAAATGTTTCATAGTATGTTAAATTCCTGCTCCCAATGAGTTTTCTACACTTCTGTTGAAAGCATGATATATGGCACCCCTGAATTTTAATTCATAATCATCTTTATATGCCATCTTTATAACTACAACAAATATACAAAGGATTTGTCAAATTATCTTTGATCACATTCTTCTCATAGAATCAGTTATTTGCATAAATGTTTTCAGCATTAGAAAAGATGTTTTCATTAAGAGAGATGAGCTCTATTTTGCAGGTGCCTAAAGGGCCCTGAATGTTGTATTTAACTGACATACGTACTGAAGTAGACTCTTATGCCACCATAAATCTATTAGTTTTAAATATGTTATAAGGCATCATAACAGAATGGCCAAAAACTTCGTTACAGTGTTTACTTTTAAAATATATCTTATTCTGTCATTGTGGCATGTCAAGCCACAATTAAACTTCTCTGAATTTGGTGGAATCTACTTTCTAACAAGTGGGTTTTGGATTACAGCCTTAACTTTTCTTATGAATTTTCCAATATATATCCATCACTAAAAATCTCTGGAAATCGGTTCAACTGGGTTCAAAATGTAAAATTCTAAAAATGTGATAAATTATTTGAAAAGTTTCACTGACGTGACCAAGAAAATGCCACAAAACAAATCAATTCATAGTAACCATATTAACACATTTATGGGGATATTAGGAACATTAGACTAAAACTCTTTATAACACGTTACCATTATATAATGTTTTGGATTTGTGAATGTTGTTTCCATATTTATTTAAGCGTTTGAGTGAACCAACAAAGATATGACTTAGATGGGAATGAAATCTCACTAGAATACATTATAGGGATTCTTGATTTTTTTTAAAAGGTATTCTAGTGTTTTTATTAGTACTAGGATTAATCTTAATCTTTAACATCTATTGGGAGATTAGTTTTCACCTTTAACAATACACTGTTGCCCTTTAGTGACAGCTTGGTCACAAATACATTATAACTTTTCAGCTAAAAATATAAAATGTCCATAAAACACATGCTACATCAAAATCACACCCAACTCCTTCATTTCTTTTTTTTAATCTTTCTGATAATTTTATATGTCATCTGAATATAGAGTAGATCTTTAGCATTGTAGAAACAAAGAAATGATGAATTATCCTTAACAGACTATATGTGGAGAAACAGTGAATCTCAATTGTTTGGGGTCCATGAGGCTCCATTACTATCAGTCAAACTGTTTGGAGAGGAGGGTAAATGTTCAAAAGTAACCCACAACAAATCTAGGATGTTCATGGGTAATTTGTGGGCAGCGAGACTATGCTCTTTAAGACCTGGGAGAGGGTTTTTTTAAAGGTAGTGATTTGGAGCTTAACCTGCTAGCCACTTCCTGATCAAAAGGGGCCTCCCCTGATTCTAAAACAGCCAGGGGCAAAACCTGGTAAAAACTAAGGGGCATTAAGAACACCATACATAAATAATTTTTAATGCGTGGTTTGGACACGGAAGTAGCAATAGTTTCTTGCCAATCAGTACACTAACCTCGGAGTGTTTCAAAATCATATAATATTGAAGTATACCTACTAGTCATAGCAAACTTCACACATTCAGTATGAGCTTCTGGCATTAAAATTTATTATAGTTGTCATAATTTCTTTCTATCACTCTGTCTTCCACTATTTGCAATGAGGAGCAGAGTGCAGCCCATGGGTTGCACACAGTTCCTTAACGCCATTCTTGAAAGACTCCTGTCCTTCCCTTCAGGGTTTTTATAAAGGAAAATATTTTTATTTTATATTATTTTTGTAATCCTAGTGTAGCCTGCATCTTCTTGATAGCATTTCGTATATTTTTGTCCCTTGCAGATTTAAGCCCCATGGAGTGTTTTTCCCCACAACTGGATGTTACTTCTAGTTTATTCCCTTGGTTTGGAAAAGATCTCTAGATCTAAAACAGTAGAGGGAGAATATGGCAAAAGTACCCTTATGTTCCCTTGGGGATGCAAGTGGTCACATTCTGAATAAATTTTAAAATAAAACTGGAGACAATGCAGCCTTCTAAAGTCTTGTGAGGGGCATGTGCAGTTCCTGAATTTTGGTATTTGACCCCATCCTGTGTAGATGTTATGCCAAATATAGATGGTGCTAACAAAAGCCATCCCAACTTGTTTCTAGAATCTATAAAATTCCTAACAGTATATTTGAGCTTGCCGTTAAATAATAATGGTTCTGTGATAAACATTAAATAGTTGTCTTGTTAAATCTGATAGCCACTTCTTCTGAATTCTAATTGCTTTATCCTAAGTAATGCTAAGCACCTGGATATTGATGATTTAAGCACCATTCAAGCCCACTCAATTAGTACTTCTATGTAACTAATACACATCTATCCTGTAGAGCCTAGGGTTATCACTGTTATCCTCTTACATGCACTGATCCTAGAGGGTGCTTTAAGCCTACCATCCTTTCAAGACAGTTCCTCAGCTCTGGCAACTTTATTTTTCTCTTCAAGCAACCTCTTAAAATTCCTTTTTTTGCAGTGTGGTGGTGGATTGTACATATCACATGGACTGCTTTTCAGTAGTTGAATGTAATAGACATTTTTCCTATCTGGTATTTAAAGTTAACAATGAATTATTTGTCGTTTTCCTGCTCAGTACAAAGATGTGCCAAACAGGGACACTACACAATTTCATTTATTTCTCTATAAGTAGTATGTTTTAAGATAATAATAATTAATTACTACATTGTTGTTCTCTCTCTTTCTCTCTCCTCCGCTCATTCATGCACATATGTATCCCAATCCTATATGGTTTTTACTTGGCAGTAAGATTATTGAATTGCCAGATTATTTGTTTTGTTTAATTGGAGTATTTATACCCTGCTTTCAGCCAAAAAGACTCCCAAAATGTCTTAAAAATTGCTAATTTGACAATTGGTTAATTTTTTTGTGGCTAGCATGGCCACCTTACAGAGCAATCCAAAACTCACATGACTGCATGATGTTACTGCAACATAGTCCAGTAACATCCTTCTCATCTTGATTGTGTCTGATGATAATTTGCACCCTCATTTCTTTTTTAAAAGGGTTGAAGGCTTTGTAGTTGTTTGTTATGAATAGTGGAGATTAGATGCCAAAGGGATGCTTAAACAGAGAATCCTCAATTGTACGATGGCATAGTAATGAGCTGGGGCTTTGCTTTTATAAACAAACAAACAAACAAACAAGATAATAAATAAATGTATTGACACTCATATTTTTCTGTGTTATATTTTCCCATTTCTGTTATGCCAGATATCTTACTTTGTTAGATGTATAATTAGTAGCATAATTTCTGAATTCCTCAGAGGCAAAATAAAAAATGTTAAAGTTAGAACAAAAATTAGATGCCCACA